>NC_041391.1:191718811-191724739 GCF_002162155.2 Triticum dicoccoides | reverse complement strand
GAAAAGGTCGCACTAGCCGCAACTAGCAGTAGCGCCGCATACCAGAAAGTGTTGCTGCTATGCTATTACTAGTAGCGCTTGTCACATGCGAGCACTACTACTAAGTAGGGCCCACTAGCAGCAGCGGTGCTGCAAAACAAAGCGCTACCGCTAAACACTTAGCAGTAGCGCTGGATTTTGGGCAACGCTGCTACTACAGCTACCGTCGGTGGCATCGTCTGGTCCCACATAGTAGTAGCGTGTTTTTGATAAGCAGCGCTACTGCTAAGGTGTTAGTAGTAGCGCTTAACACGATCAGTGCTACTGCTAATTAGTAGCAGCGTTTTCTTTTTCCAGCGCTACTACTAAGGTCCTGCCTATAAGCATTTCCCTAGTAGTGGATATTTCAGAAGAGTTGTGCAAAAACCCTCAAATTTGCCTCGATCTGGCAAAAATGATTTCTTGAAAGACTTCACAGTTGAGGTAATTTGGCACGAAGGAAGTTGGTTTAGGCTAGATGAGATGGGAGAGGAAGGGCTATGTATACCATGTTAGTTTTGGTGAAGCGTCTCAACCTTCAAAGGAGGCCCACGTGAACATTGATAGGTCGGGGCAGGAGCGGAGCCAGCCCAGCGGGCCGCCTTTGTATACTATAGAAGGCGTGTACAATATCCGCTATAGTATACAAAACATTTGGGCCTCACGTCCCCGGCCTGGGGCCTGTATCCGCCATTGGGGCAGGGCATATCCCGTAGGGCGCATACAACCATCGTGACTAGCACGCGCGCGCGCTCGAGAGAGAGAGAGAGAGAGAGAGAGAGAGAGAGAGAGAGAGAGAGAGAGAGAGAGAGAGAGAGAGGGAGGGAGAGAGAGAGAGAGGGAGAGAGATTACATGAGATAAGGAGGTTTAAAAGAATATCCTGCTAACAACCTCTAACTACTCCAAATTCTATGTGCTAAAAATATCTTGTTTAAGAGTATGTCGTCCCTCCCCTCCGTCGCCCCCCGCGCGGGCGACCGAGGGGCCCCAACCCTAGCAGCCGGTCCTCCCTCCCTCTCCCTCCCTCGTCGCCGTCGATGGTCAGTGCTGGGCAAAGCAAGTGCGTGCGACGTCGGTGGCGGAGGTAATCCTCCCTCGCATGGGTCACCGGGTGGTGTGGGGCGCCCTGGCTCGTGAGGGTGTGGCCCCGATATGGACCACGGCGGCGCGGCGGCCGGCCGGCATCCCAACAGTGGCTGTGGCGGCAGGGCTGGCACTGCTACTCCTGATCTGGGGCGGAGGGCGTTCGTTCCAGGGGCGGCGACCCCTGGTATGTCTTCCCTATCCAGTGGCACGACCGGGCGGGCTGCCATGGATCGGATTGGGTGGCCGGCGATCCACTGTTGGGCTTGCTGCCCCGACGACCAACTTCGCCAATCTGCTTATGGCGCCGTATGAAAAGCATAGGGTGCCGACTGCGCTCATGGCGTCGTGTCCTTCTTGAAGGTGTCGTCGTGAGAGCTATGTGCTGGTTGGCACTGTTTGCGTCCGCAGGCAATTGCATATGGAGTGCCCCTCTTCCTCTAGGGGCATCTGTTCCGAGGGAAACCCTTAGATCTGGGTCTCCTGGATCGAATGATGACGGAGACTGTGGTGCCATTCTCCTTCTTGGGGGCATTGTTTTGGAGCAAAGGTTCACTGGAAGGGTAAACAGGTGGAGTGGTGTTACATCGACCGCATCGAAGATGGCGGGTCTCGGTGGTGGGGAGCAGCGAAGTCTCGGCATTGGACGTGGGTTGATGGACGCGCGCAGGCTGGTGCCGCTGTCTGTCGTCGTGGTGAAGTCGATGACCGATAGGACTGGCAATAATACCTCCTGAAGATGGGACATCGGAAAATGGCGGCGGCGGATCCTAGAGCATGCGCATGCGGTGGACGTTGTGGGACGCCTAGATCGGTTGGTACTCTCAGCTTGCGAGGTGGGTGGCTTCTTGAGGCCACTGGATTAGATGGTGTCCGTGATGCGGTCAGGGTGCATTTTTATAATTGTAGGTGTGCGACTTTATTCACCTCGAAGGTGGCTTTGGTTGATCTTTGTATTCATTTTCTGAGGCTCTGATGAATAAATAATAAAGATGGCCGCATACATCATTTTGATGCAGAGGCCGGAGTAATCCTCGAAAAGAAAAGAAAAAGAGTAATGTAGTCATGTGTCTTCTACCGTGGCTTATGATCACGTTCAAGAAACATGAGGTCCCAGGCCACTGTAAAAAAAAAGATCCAGAGTTTAGTTTCTGAACTAAACAACAGTAAGTTTGTTGGCAAAACACAAGCTTAGGCCTACAGAGCACCGTCAGATCTATTTAATTCATCCATACGGCTGGTATTGTATTCAATTAGTTATGCATTTTAGTTTAATTTAATAGGAACAAGATCGTGTATAATCTGACAAATTGGAAGGATGAAATGATTTTGTATTATCTGACCCATTGAATTTCGTTTGCCAGACTGCAGTTTTGTTATCAGTTAGAGAAGTAGAATTTATGTTCTTCTAGTAATTAAGCTAAACACATCTAAGCAGCGAAAGTAGCTCCCAATCTTTTGTAATAGTTACCTCCTGTGTAATATTTGTTCCCGTTTGCATATTATTTTCTTGGTTACAGTTACATGGCATGGTTAGCTGAATTTACCGAAAAGGCTTTCGCCCCGCTTTATATATAAAGCAACAACCCACAAGCATCCAGTACGACCACACGCTACAACTCACGCACACACCCAGGACGGGATACAAAGGCGCTGAGCGCAGCAACACTACTCCTAGCACTACTGCCCCGAAGATATGAAGCTACATATGACGGACCATGCGCTCCAAGGCGGCGCCTTCAAGAAGGAAACGACGCCAGAGCGCCGCCACCGCCCAATCCAACGATCAAAGTTTTCCCCGGAGCCGCAAGACGGACTATGAGAGCCGCGACGACGCCTTCAAGAAGGGAGCGATCTTCGCCGCCGCCGGTCCGTCCGAAGATAGAGCAGGTTTTCACCTCGGCCAACATTCACCGCCACCGAACGCCACACCCCGCCAACCACGCCGCCCACACGGCCATGATGAGCGGGCAGCACCAAGGCGCGGGCTTTGTCCAAGAGCACCGCGCCACCACCACCACCAGGGCCGCCGCCCCAGCATCCAAGACCTCGACACCACCTCACCCGTGACCCGGCGCACCCCAACGAGAGAGACGAGCGGAAAGGTCCCACCTTTCGCGCCCCTGGGCAACCCCCAGCGTCGGCATCCACCGACCCATCCTGCTACCCCAAGCGCGAGATGAGCTCGGTCCTGCAGCAACGTGCGCGAGACGAGCTCGGTCCTCCTGCAACGTGCGCGAGACGAGCTTGGTCCTGCTGCATCGTGCGCGAGACGAGTCCGGTCCTGCTGCATCGTGCGCGAGACGAGCTCGGTCCTGCTGCATCATGCGCGAGACGAGCTCTGTCCGGCGGCAACGAGCGCGAGACGAGCGGTGGATCGCAGCTGGGAAAGAACCAGCCCTTTGATGGGAGTAGCGCCCGGTGACGAGGAGATGGGGTGAAGGACGAGACAGCCCGAACGCAGACAAACCAACGCCGGAGGAGCCGGCCGTTGCCGCGGACAGATTCGTCGAGGCACCGTGAAGCCGCCACGACACCGGTAGGCCACCGAGACCTACCCATGTCGCCGCCCACGACTGGAGCAGCAGCCACGCCCGGCCGCTGCCCTACCCGCGTCGCCCGGCGGGCTCCAAGCGCCGGAGCCGCCGGGCACGCACCACCTGTACCACGCGCCGCCGGCCAGCCCCCAACGCCAGATCCGGCCGGATCCAACAAGAGAACATCCGCGCGCACCACAACCCCCGCGTCTCCACGCCCTGGCCAGGTCCAGCCGGAGCCCAGCCACCCCACCAGAGAGGATGAGCTCCGGCTGCAGCACCACCACCTGAAAGGGGCCGCCGGACGCCCCTGAAGCCGCCAACCGCCACCACCCGCCGGATCTGGGCAGGGGGCGCCAGATCCGCCGCCAGCACGCCCCGGGCCTCCAGAACCCCACGAGCCGAGGTCGAGGGGGAGGAGGAGAGGAGGCGACGCCGGCTGGCCACCAGGGAGCGGGGCGGAGGAGGGAGGCCGGAGCAGAGGCACGCCGGCGCCCGACGCCACCGAGCAGGGGAGGCCGCCCCGCGACGCCCGCCACCCGCGCGAGGGAGAGAGCCGCCCCGCCGCCGCCTGCGCCACGCGGCCTTTGGCCGGCGACGCCACCGGCGGCGGCGAGGGAGGGGGGATGGGGCGAAGGGACGGGGGCGGCGGCGCTAGGGTTCCCTCCCAGGGGCGCTCGCGGGAGCGCCACGGGAGGGGAGGGGATCCTGGATCGCCAGTTTACCACTCAGCGCGAGAGGAGTCAATTCGTGCTAATATAAGTTCATCGGTTAGCTGAATTTTAATGCAGGTCATAAGGTTTTGATTGGTAATGTTACGTAGCAAACAAGATATACATTTTTCCAGATTGGTTTGCTGGTAATATGCATCTAGTACAACTTACTCCCTCTGTTCACTTTTATAAATCGTTTTAGACATTTCAGACAATGCGCTGAATACAGTTCAAAACTAGCTGCTTAAAACGTCTTATAAAAACGAACAGAGGAGTAGATTATTTCAGTCTGTATTGCTGCCAGTGAAGTATTTTTTTCTCTCCCTCTCTCACCGATTTGTGGTAGGACAATTAGCAACATCAATCTAAACAAATAAAACAGAGAATGAAAAGGAGGATATTGGATGCAGGTGTTATAATCTGAATAGCCGGTGATGCTACCTTGAGAACTTATGTTATTTAACTTAATGCACGCAAACAAACAAACAAACATAAATCTTTATTTGTACTTGGATAGCTAGGATAGTTGGAGTTTCATCAACTGTACTCGGCCTTCACAAATTTTCTTCTCTTTGAGTGCACTTTCAGGACTGATGTAGGCGGTATAACACCTGAAAGTCAACATTCTACATGCACCATTTCAGTTTCACCAACTTTTTCATGCTCCTCTTTTAATTTCTCACCAACTTTTTTATGCACTTATATATAAATGCATTCCACATTCTACTCCCTCCGTTTCTAAATATAAGTCTTTCTAGAGATTCCAATAAAGACTACATACGAAGCAAAATGAGTGAATCTACACTCTAAAATATGTCCATATAGGACATAGAGTATTTGATCCCGAGCTCATATGCACCCGCATTAACAGTAAAATCCAAAAAAACAGTAAAATAATTCAAAAAAAATCTGAATTTCTTTTGTGATGAACATTGATAAATTTTCTAACTGCTTGCAAAATGTCAGGTTGAAATGACCTTCGTGGAGGTCTGGGCAAAACTAATAAAAAATCAATGGTCCAAAAACATCTGTAGTACTAACAATGTGTAATACTCCTATGTCTATTAGTACCCTATATACCATCTGAACCAGAATGTTCATTGAAAGAATAGATACTTATTGTAGTCAATACATCTCCATTAGGACGGAGAGCTGCCAAGTGAATTCTTATAAGGTGTTGCACGGTTAGCTTAATTTCAAGTAAGTCATCAAAGGGATTGGAGCGAGCCTATCAAGTCTTTATATTTTGGCCTTCAGTATGGGGTTTATATATGACCTTGAAATGGAATGTATGAACAGCAACGACTGAAGGCTCAATGTTTTAGAGTACTGTACTTGGCTATGATTCCGATAAAATTTTATTCGACCGTATAGTACTTCCTTTCTAATCATTTTTCTACCGATTTTGATCAGTTTTATAGGACATTGTACGAAATAAATGAAATGGTAAATTAAGAAACACATACCGTTTCAGCAGATGAGCTGGATGTTAATGGCATGCAAAATTAAACAAGATATGTTTAAATTGCCCCAGAGCATTGACGTGTGGTAAGTTTTTGATTTATAAATTTCTATA
>NC_041391.1:191684584-191718634 GCF_002162155.2 Triticum dicoccoides | reverse complement strand
TCTTTATTTAGTAAACTGTAAATAAGAAATAAGTGCTACCTACACACAAAAGAAAAAAACAATAACTGCTTACCATGTTCTGATGCCTCTGTACATATATATAGCACAGCAGTTGTGTCCACCAGCCCATCCATCTATCTGCAAATAGATCCTCAACAGATCATACATGATGCAGCGAAGGTTCGGCAGCCAGATGAAAGCAAAGGCAGCAACCGTGCTGCTCCTTGTCCTCCTCGTATGCCACGCGTTATCCGCAGAATGTAAGTGCATATCATTTGTGTGAGTTAGTAACTGATGGTTATGGTCGCCGTTTCAATTACATTTCTGATGCAATGTATTGGTGCAGGTGGTGAGGTGTGGGGATCAGGCGGCCGTCGTCTGGATTTCGAGATCCAAGGCCGCGGTGGCGCCGGCGAGGTCAGCCTTGAGTGTGCCGGCCAAACTTTTGCGGAGGTGGTTCTCAAGGCGATAACTGCTGGTGCTGTGAACCACTGGGGTCTTGCAGCTATGGGTCGCTGCAGGATTGCCTCGCGAACTGCCCCTCATCCCCATAGACGCCCTGCGGTTCCTCGGTACAGACGATAGAGCGATGCGAGTTTAATTGGCTGGATGATGTGAAACTTTCACTTTGAAAGAGACGTCCAGGCTAGAAATAGACAACACAATTCTGGTGCATGTCCGGCAGATGGTCAATAAGAGAGTTACCTTTTGATCAACCGGATCGCCATCCTTTGTCAAGTCAAGATGTCCACTAGTAGGCATGAGGGTATTCACATCATTGTATTCTTGCATGTTAAACTTCTTGAATAAGTTCTTGGTATACTTTGTTCGAGAGATAAAGATTTCTTCCTTAGTTTGCTTGATTTACAAACCGAGAAAGAACTTGAGTTCACTCATCATAGACATTTCAAACTTCTCCGACATAACCTTTCCAAATTTCTCACTAAAATGAGGGTTAGTTGATTCAAATATGATATCATCAACATAAATTTGACACACAAATAATTCTCCATTGACCCTTTTGGTAAAGAGTGTAGAATCAGTTTTACTAATTTCAAACCCTTTATCAAGAAGAAACTTAGTCAAGCATTTATACCAAGCTTTAGGAGCTTGCTTAAGACCATAAAGAGCTTTGTGAAGTTTATAAACATGATTGGGTTTCTTAGGATTAACAAAGTCGGGAGGTTGTTTAACATAAACTTCCTCCTCAATTTCACCAATAAGAAAAGCACTTTTGATGTCCATTTGATACAAGGTAATGTCATGATGATTGGCATAGGCAAGTAAGATGTGAATGGACTCAAGTCTAGCAACGGGGGCATAAGTCTCACCATAGTCCATACCTTCGACTTGAGTGTAGGCTTGAGCAACGAGACGAGCCTTGTTGCGTACAACTTGTACATCTTCATCTTGCTTGTTCCGAAATACCTATTTGGTTCCAATGACATTGTGCTTCTCATCGGGCTTATCAACCAATGTCCATACTTGATTCCTCTCAAAGTTGTGTAGCTCTTCGTGCATGGCATTTATCCAATCCAGATCTTCCAATGCTTCTTCAACCTTCATAGGTTCAATGCTAGAAATGAATGAGTAATGTTCACAAAAGTTAGCCAAACGAGTTTAAGAGCGAGTAATTCTCCCGGTTTGAATGTCATCAAAGATTTGTTCGACGGGGTGATCTCTTGAGACTCTTGCTCGAACTCGTGATAGCTTTTGTTTGGGTCGGGGTGGAACATCCTCTTCATTATCTTGTTCTTCTTCTTGTCTGTCTTCGTTGTTGTTGGCGAGGTTCAGCTTGTTGTACATCCTCGTTCTCATCGTCTTGACGTGTCCCACTTGTGGATGCCTCCAAGTCAACTCGTGGTTCACCTTGGCGTGAGGTTGAGGCTTCCACTTGGACAGACGAGGTGCTCTCCTTCACCTTCGTTGGGCGAACCTTGCCGATAGACAAGTCTTGAATTGCTTCTGAAGGATCTTTGTCACCTACATCAATTAGCAATTGCTCTACTTGCGAGCCATTAGATTCATCAAACTTCACATCTACCGTCTCTTCAACCTTTCGGGTGAAATTGTTGTAGACACGGTAAGTGTGAGAGTTTGAGCCATAACCGAGTAGGAAACCTTCGTAAAACTTAGGAGCAAATTTCGAACGACGATGCTTGTCAAGAATGTAACACTTTGAGCCGAATACCCAAAAGTATCCAACTTGGGGTTTGTTACCGGTGAGGAGCTCGTATGCCATCTTGCCGAGTACCTTGTGAAGATATAGACGATTCGTTACATGACAAGCTGTCTCAACCGCTTCTGCCCAAAAGTGTTTTGGCGTCTTGTACTCATCAAACATTGTTGTTCCATTTTGATGAGCGTTCGGTTCTTCCTTGCAACAACTCCATTTTGTTGAGGTGTGTACATAGCCGAGAACTCATGTGAGATCCCTTCTTCGTCAAGAAAGGTGTCCACATTGGCGTTCTTGAACTCCGTTCTGTTTTCGCTGCGAACCTTCTTGATCTTCACCTCAAATTGGTTTTGGGCCTTCCTAGCGAAGTTTTTGAAGATCTTTTGAACCTGCAATTTATCATCGAGAAAGAACACCCACGTAAATCTTAAAAAATCATCAACGATGACTAGTCCAAACGAGTTACCACCGAGACTCTTGTAGGCGTTGGGACCGAAGAGATCCATGTGAAGGATCTCGAGTGGTCTCCTCGTGGTCATGATGTTCTTCACGGGGTGGCTTCCTCCCACCTGTTTTCCTGCTTGGCAAGCGCTGCAAAGTGTATCCTTATCAAATATGACATCTTTAACACCAAGGATATGATCACCTTTAATAAGCTTGTCAAGGTTTCGCATGCCCACATGACCTAACCGTCTATGCCACAACCAGCCTTTGGAAGATTTAGCAATTAAGCAAGTTTTAGGTTGAGCCTTTTTAGTGAAGTCAACAATGTATAGATCACCTCTACGTATGCCGGTAAAGACCATTTTATGATTGTCTCTTTGAAACACTTGGCAATATACTTTAGTGAATAGGACATTGAAACCAAAGTCAGCTAGCCAGAGATTCAATGAGCATAACATTTTGTATGGAGCTGTCATGTGAGATGGCCACCTTACCAAGGCCAACCACCTTACCCTTTGAGTTATCACCGAAAGTGACATACTTCTGAGGGCCGTTGTTTTCAGCAAGCTCACGAAACATATCTTTATCTCTGGCCATGCGATCGGTACATCCACTATCAAGGACCCATTCCTTTCCTCCAGCCATGTAGCCGCGAAGATTAGCCATAAGACCAAAGTGTCTCATAGACTCTTCAAGATCAAAGTCATTAGCATCATCCTCATCATAGTATCCATGTTCAACATCATCTTGCAAATGATCATTTCCTAGAGAAAGTGATTCATTAGATATATGATTTTGACACTGTTCATCTCTATGAATTCTAATAGCTTCGGAAATAATATTCCTAATGATTCCAACATCTCCTTTGGCACGCATAAGATTGGTAACCTCAAATAAATAATCTCCAAACCTAGGATCATTGGTATTCATCTTATTCAAAGCAATAGACTTGTGAAGAATCTCATCTAAGTTTTCCAAGGAATAGTCAGGAAATCATTCCTCAAGAAATCTCCATATAGTATAAGCACAATTAGGAGTATGCAAGTGACCAATCAAATTTCTAGGCAATCCTCTAGTGATAAGGTTGATAGTTCTAAGATTGCGAATCATGTCAAGAGACTCATTATGGGTAGTGTCGTGGAATAGCCACGTCAGATGTCCTAGCGAAAGGACTTAGTCGTGGAGCCATACAAACTTGGTTAGCTTAAAGGGGTTAAACAGGACAAAAGACACGGGAGTTTATACTGGTTCGGCCCCTTGCGGTGAAGGTAAAGGCCTACTCCAGTTTCGAGGTGGTATTGCTTATGTCTCGATTACTAGGGAGCGAATCTGCTTCACCTAGCTTTCGATCTGTTGTTCCTTGCCGTGAACCGCCGTCGGGTCGTCCCTTTATATACACAGGTTGATGCCCAATGGCTCTCGGAGTCCTGGCCGGCTCATAAACAACGTGTCCGGCTCGGTGACTATCTATTCATGCCTTACAATACAAGTCTTACACATAAGGCAGCTTATTTCTACGGGCCTTAAGTCGCCCTTGGGCCTTAGGCCCTTATCTTGAACCACCATCTTCAATATCCTCGTGGGCTTCATATGATGAATCGCCATAGGTATAACCCGGCCCCTCCTGGGCGGGTCATACCTAATAGTTATATCCCCAACATTAAGCCCAGGTTGATTTGAACCGGTTCATGTCAATCTTCAACACTTAGAAAAATCCTCCCTTCTCTATCTGTGCGAGAATTCATAACCCGCCATGACATCATCTCCTGGAATCGCGATAACCCACCATGACGTCACCTATCATTAATTTACACAATATCCAATATATCTCAAAGGATCTTTTATATTTAATAACCATCCCGAGAATCGAGGCACCTGGGCAGCTGGATAACCATGTTCTGGCCTCCTCGTTTTTCGTGCCCACTTATTAGCCTTCTCCTTATAAATAGTCATGAAAAACCTCTTCTCATTTCCCCTCGTTCCTTCATCTTCCTCCTCTCGCGACTCTCCTATCACTCGAGCTCCGCCACCGTCGCGAAGCACACCGTCATCCTCGTCCTTGGCCGTGCTACGTCTTGAGCTTGCGTTGGTTTTCCTTGAAGAGGAAAGGGTGATGCAGCAAAGTAGCATAAATATTTCACTCTGTTTTTTAGAACCAAGGTAATAATCTAGTAGGAGGCTCCTCAAAAGTCTCACGCACCTACACAAACAAACAAGAACCTCGCAACCAACGCAATAAAGGGGTTGTCAATCCCTTCACGGCCACTTGCGAAAGTGAAATCTGATAGAGATACTATGATAAGATAAATATTTTTGGTATTTTTATGATATAGATTGGAAAGTAAAAGATGCAAATAAAAGTAGATGGAAAACTTATATGATAAAAGATAGACCCGAGGGCCATAGGTTTCACTAGTGGCTTTTCTCAAGATAGCATAAGTATTATGGTGGGTGAACAAATTACTGTCGAGCAATTGATAGAAAAGCGCATAGTTATGAGATTATCTAGGCATGATCATGTATATAGGCATGACGTCCGTGACAAGTAGACCGAAACGATTCTGCATCTACTACTATTACTCCACACATCGCCAACTCCTACCTGCATCTAGAGTATTAAGTTCATGAAGAACAGAGTAACGCATTAAGAAAGATGACATGATGTAGAGGGATAAAGTCATGAAATATGATATAAACCCCATCATTTTATCCTCGATAGCAACAATACAATACATGCCTTGCTTCCCCTGCTATCACTGGGTAAGGACACCGCAAGATTGAACCCAAAGCTAAGCACTTCTCCCATTGCAAGAAAGATCAGTCTAGTAGGCCAAACCAAACTGATAATTCGAAGAGACTTGCAAAGATAACTTAATCACACATAAAAGAATTCAGAGGAGATTCAAATACTTCTCATAGATAAACTTGATCATAAACCCACAATTCATCGGATCTCGACAAACACACCGCAAAAAGAGTTACATCGAATAGATCTCCAAGAAGATCGAGGAGAACTTTGTATTGAGAATCAAAGAGAGAGAAGAAGCCATCTAGCTAATAACTATGGACCCGAAGGTCTGTGGTAAACTACCCACAACTCATCGGAGAGGCCTTGGAGATGATGTAGAGGCCCTCCATGGTTGATCCCCCCTCCGACGGAGCGCCGCCGAAGGCTCCAAGATGGGATTTCGCGGATACAGAAGGTTGCAGCGGTGAAATTAGGTTTTCGTGGTGCTCTCGGATGTTTTTGGGGTACGTGGGTATATATAGGAGGAAGAAGTAGGTCGGTGGACGCTTTAGGGGCCCACGAGGGTGGGGGGCGTGCCCACCCCTAGGGGGCGCGCCAGGCACCCTCGTGGCTGCCTCGTCTGTTGCTTGACTTCCACTCCAAGTCCCCTGGATTGTCTTTGTTCCAAAAAGATCGCTCCCGAAGGTTTCATTCCGGTTGGACTCCGTTTGATATTCCTTTTCTTCGAAACACTGAAATAGGCAAAAAAACAGCAATTCGAGCTGGACCTCCGGTTAGTAGGTTAGTCCCAAAAATGATATAAAAGTGTAAAGTAAAGCCCATAAACATCCAAAACGGGTAATATAATAGCATGGAACAATCAAAAATTATAGATACGTTGGAGACGTATCAAGCATCCCCAAGCTTAATTCCTGCTCATCCTCGAGTAGGTAAATGATAAAAACAGAATTTTTGATGTGGAATGCTACCTAGCATAATTCTCAATGTAATTTTATTTATTGTGGCATGAATGTTCAGATCCAAATGATTCAAAATAAAAGTTCACATTGACATAAGAAATAGTAATACTTCAAGCATACTAATCAAAGCAATCATGTCTTCTCAAAATAACATGGCTAAAGAAAGTTCATCCCTACAAAATCATATAGTTTGGTTATGCTCCATTTTCGTCACACAAGAATGCTCTCATCGTGCACACCCCTGATGACAAGCCAAGCAATTGTTTCATATTTTAGCAATCTCAAACTTTTTCAACTTTCACGCAATACATGAGCGTGAGCCATGGATATATCACTATGGGTGGAATAGAATATGATGATGGAGGTTGTGTGGAGAAGACCAAAAGGAAGAAAGTCTCATGTTAACAAGGCTAATCAACGGGCTATGGAGATGCCCATCAATTGATGTCAACATGAGGAGTAGGGATTGCCATGCAACGGATGCGCTAGAGCTATAAATGTATGAAAGCTCAACAAAAGAAACTAAGTGGGTGTGCATCCAACTTGCTTGCTCACGAAGACCTAGGGCATTTTGAGGAAGCCCATCGTTGGAATATACAAGCCAAGTTCCATAATGAAAAATTCCCACTAGTATATGAAAGTGACAACAAATGAGACTCTCTATATGAAGAACATGGTGCAACTTTGAAGCACAAGTGTGGAAAAAGATAGTAACGTTGTCCCCCTTTTTCATTTTCTTCTTTATTTCCCCTTTTTTTTATTTTTTTGGGTCTTTCTTTTTTTGGCTTTTTTTCCTTTGGCTTTTTTATAAGGGACAATGCTCTAATAATGATGATCATCAACTTCTATTTATTTACAACTCATGAGTTACAACTCAAAACTAGAACAAGATATGACTCTATATGAATGCCTCCGGTGGTGTACCGGGATGGGCAATGAATCAAGAGTGACATGTATGAAACTTATGAAGGTGGCTTTGCCACAATACGATGTCAACTACATGATCATGCAAGGCAATATGACAATGACAATGCGTGTCATGATAAACGGAACGGTGGAAAGTTGCATGGCAATATATCTCGGAATGTCTATGGAAATGCCATAATAGGTAGATATGGTGGCTGTTTTGAGGAAGATATAAGGAGGTTTATGTGTGATAGAGCGTATCGTATCAGGGGGATAGATTGGTACGAAAATACCATCGCTCGTCCCCGACCGCCACTCATAAGGATGACAATCTAAGAACACCTCATATTTCAAATGTGTTACACAATGGTTACCATACGTGCATGCTACGGGACTTGCCAACTTCAACACAAGTATTCTTTACATTAACAATTACCCAACTAGCATGACTCTAATATCACCACCTCTATATCTCAAGACAATTATCAAGCGTCAAATTGATCATAACATCCAATTCACTTCCTATGATAGTTTTTATTATACCCAACTTGGATGCCCATCATCCTAGGACCAATTTTATAACCATAGAAAATACCATGATGTTCTAAAAGACTCTCAAAATAATATAAGTGAATCATGAGAGATCAACAATTTCTACAAAATTAAACCACCGCCGTGCTCTAAAAGGTATAAGTGAAGCACTAGAGCAAAACTATCTAGCTCAAAAGATATAAGTGAAGCACATAGAGTATTCTAATAAATTCCAAATCATGTGGATTTCTCCCAAAAGGTGTGTACAACAAGGATGACTGTAGTAATCTAAAAAGCAAAGACTCATATTATACAAGACGTCCCAAGCAAAACACATATCATGTGGCGAATAAAAATATAGCTCCAAGTAAAGTTACCGATAGACGAAGACGAAAGAGGGGATGCCTTCCGGGGCATCCCCAAGCTTAGGCTTTTGGTTATCCTTGAATATCTTGGGGTGCCATGGGCATCTCCAAGCTTAGGATCTTGCCACTCCTTATTCCATAGTCCATCAAATCCTTACCCAAAACTTGAAAACTTCACAACACAAAACTCAACAGGAAATCTCATAAGCTCTGTTAGTGCAAGAAATAAAAACCACCACATAAGGTACTGTAATGAACTCATTCTTTATTTATATTGGTGTTAAACCTACTGTATTCCAACTTCTCTATGGTGATGGAAATATGCCCTAGAGGCAATAATAAAATGGTTATTATTATATTTCCTTTTTCATGATAATTGTCGATTATTCATGCTATAATTGTATTGACCGAAAACCGTAATACATGTGTGAATACATAGACCACAACATGTCCCTAGTGAGCCTCTAGTTGACTAGCTCGTTGATCAACAGATGGTCATGGTTTCCTGACTATGTACATTGGATGTCATTGATAACGGGATCACATCATTAGGAGAATGATGTGATGGACAAGACCCAATCCTAAGCATAGCACAAGATCGTGTAGTTCGTTTGCTAAAGTTTTCTAATGTCAAGTATCATTTCCTTAGACCATGAGATTGTGCAACTCCCGGATACCGTAGGAATGCTTCGGGTGTACCAAATGTCACAACGTAACTGGGTGGGTGCACTACAGGTATCTCCGAAAGTGTCTGTTGGGTTGGCATGAATCGATATTGGGATTTGTCACTCTGTATGACAGAGAGGTATCTCTGGGCCCAATCGGTAATGCATCATCATAATGAGCTCAATGTGACTAAGTAGTTGGTCACAGGATCAAGCATTATGGAACGAGTAAAGTGACTTGCCGGTAACGAGATTGAACGAGGTATTGGGATACCGATGATCGAATCTCGGGCAAGTAATGTACTGATTGACAAAGGGAATTGTATATGGGATTACTTGAATTCTCAACATCGTGGTTCATCCGATGAGATCATCATGGAACATGTGCGAGCCAACATGGGTATCCAGATCCCACTGTTGGTTATTGGCCGGAAAGTTGTCTTGGTCATGTCTGCATGTTTCCTGAACTCGTAGGGTCTACACACTAAAGGTTCGATGACGCTAGGGTTATAGGGAAGGTTTGTACGTGGTTACCGAATGTTGTTCAGTGTCCCGGATGAGATCCCGTACGTCACGAGGAGTTTCGGAATGGTCCGGAGGTGAAGATTTATATATGGGAAGTCATCATATGGTCACCAGAACTATTCGGGGGTTTGCCGATATTGTACCAGGGCCATCGAAGGGGTTCCGGGGGTCCACCGGGAGGGTCCACCTGCCCCGGAGGGCCCTATGGGCTGTATGTGGAAGGGAACCAACCCCTAGGTGGGCTGGGCGCCACCCCCTAGTGCCCATGTGCCTAGGGTTGGGGGGGACCCTAAAGGGGGCGCCCCCCTTGGCTTGGGGGGCAAGCCCCCTCCCCTTGGCCGTCGCCCCCCTCTAGATCTCATCTAGAGGGGCCGGCCCCCTTCCCCCTTCACCCTATAAATAGAGGGGAGGAGGGAGGGCAGCCATACCACATCCAAGGCGCAACCCTCCCCCTCTCCAACACCTCTCCTCCTCCGTTTGTGCTTGGCGAAGCTCTGCCGGAGAACCACTGCTCCACCACCACCACGCCGTCGTGCTGCTGCTGGAGCCTTCTTCCTCAACCTCTCCCTCCTCCATGCTGGATCAAGGCGCGGGAGACGTCACCGGGCTGCACGTGTGTTGAACGCGGAGGTGCCGTTGTTCGACACTTAGATCGGAATCCACCGCGATCTAAATCACTACGAGTATGACTCCTTCATCCGCGTTATTGCAACGCTTCTGTTTCGCGATCTTCAAGGGTATGAAGATGCACTCCCCTCTCTCTCGTTCCTAGTCACTCCATATATTGATCTTGGTGATGCACAGAAATTTTTTAATTTCTGCAACGATCCCCAATAGTGGCATCATGAGCTAGGTCTATGCGTAGTTTCTATGCACGAGTAGAACACAACTTGTTGTGGGCGTCGATTTTGTCAATTTACTTGCCACTTGTAGTCTTATCTTGATTCGGCAGCATCATGGGATGAAGCGGCCCGGACCGACCTTACACGTACGCTTACGTGAGACAGGTTCCACCGACTGACATGCACTAGTTGCATAAGGTGGCTAGCGGGTGTCTGTCTCTCCCACTTTAGTCGGATCGGATTCGATGAAAAGGGTCCTTATGAAGGGTAAATAGCAGTTGGCATATCACGTTGTGGTTTTGGCGTAGGTAAGAAATGTTCTTGCTAGAAACCTATAGCAGCCACGTAAAACCTTGCAACAACAATTAGAGGACGTCTAACTTGTTCTTGCAGCATATGCCATGTGATGTGATATGGCCAAAAGGATGTGATGAATGAAATATGTGTGATGTATGAGATTGATCATGTTCTTGTAATAGGAATCACGACTTGCATGTCGATGAGTATGACAATCGGCAGGAGCCATAGGAGTTGTCTTAATTTATTGTATGACATGCGTGTCATTGAATACCGCCATGTAATTACTTTACTTTATTGCTAAACCGTGCCATAGTAGTAGAAGTAATAGTTGGCGAGACAACTTCATGAAGACACGATGATGGAGATCATGGTGTCATGCCGGTGACGATGATGATCATGGCGCCCCAAAGATGGAGATCAAAAGGAGCAAAATGATATTGGCCATATCATGTCACTATTTGATTGCATGAGATGTTTATCATGTTTTTGCATCTTATTTGCTTAGAATGACAGTAGCATAAATAAGATGATCCCTCATAAAATTTCAAGAAAGTTTCCCCCATAACTGTGCACCATTGCGAAGGTTCATTGTTTCGAAGCACCACGTGATGATAGGGTGTGATAGATTCTAACATTCGCATACAACGGGTGTAAGCCAGATTTACACATGCAAAACACTTAGATTGACTTGACGAGCCTAGCATGTACAAACATGGCCTTGGAACACAAGAGACCGAAAGGTCGAACATGAGTCGTATAGCAGATACACTCAACATGAATATGTTCACCGATGATGACTAGTCCGTGTCACGTGATGATCGGACATGGCCTACTTGACTCGGATCATGTGTCACTTAGATAACTAGAGGGATGTCTATCTGAGTGGGAGTTCATTAAATAATTTGATTAGATGAACTTAATTATCGTGAACTTAGTCTAAAATCTTTGCAATATGTCTTGTAGATCCAATGGCCCATGCTAATGTTGCCCTCAACTTCAACGCGTTCCTAGAGAAAACCAAGATGAAAGATGATGGTGGCAACTATACGGACTGGGTCCGGAACTTGAGGATCATCCTCATAGCTGCCAAGAAAGCATATGTCCTAGATGCACCGCTAGGTGAAGCACCCGTTTTCCTAGCAACTCAAGACGTTATGAATGCCTGGCAATCGCGTAGTGATGATTACTCCCTGGTTCAGTGTGGCATGCTTTATAGCTTTGAACCGGGGCTCCAAAAGCGTTTTTGAGCAGCACAGAGTATATGCGATGTTCCAAGAGCTGAAAATGGTTATCCAAGCTCATGCCCGGGTCGAGAGATATGAAGTCTCCGACAAGTTCTACAGTTGTAAGATGGAGGAGAATGGTTCTGTCAGTGAGCACATACTCAAAATGTCTGGGTTGCACAACCGCTTGTCTCAGCTAGGAGTTAATCTCCCGGATGACGCGGCCGTCGAAAGAATCCTCCAGTCGCTTCCACCTAGCTACAAGAGCTGTGTGATGAATTTCAATATGCAAGGGATGGTGAAAACCATTCCTGAGGTATATTCAATGCTGAAATCAGCGGAGGTGGAGATCAAAAAGGAACATCAAGTGTTGATGGTCAATAAAACCACTAGTTTCAAGAAAGGCAAGGGTAAGAAGAACTTCAAGAAGGACGGCAAGGGAGTTGCCGCGCCCGGTAAGCCAGTTGCCGGGAAGAAGCAAAAGCATGGACCCAAACCTGAGATTGTGTGCTTTTATTGCAAGGGAAACGGTCACTGGAAGCGGAACTTCCCCAAGTACTTAGCGGACAAGAAGGCCGGCAACACAAAAGGTATATGTGATATACATGTTATTGATGTGTACCTTACCAGTACTCGTAGTTGCTCCTGGGTATTTGATACCGATGCGGTTGCTCATATTTGTAACTCAAAACAGGAGCTAAGGAATAAACGGAGACTGGCGAAGGACGAGGTGATGATGCACGTCGGGAATGGTTCCAAGGTCGATGTAATCGCCGTCGGCACGCTACCTTTACATTTACCTATGGGATTAGTTTTAAACCTCAATGATTGTTATTTAGTGCCAGCTTTGAGCATGAACATTGTATCTGGATCTCATTTAATACGAGATGGCTACTCATTTAAATCCGAGAATAATGGTTGTTCTATTTATATGAGAGATATGTTTTATGGTCAAGCCCCGCTAGTCAATGGTTTATTCTTAATGAATCTTGAACGTGATGTTATACATATTCATAGTGTGAATACCAAAAGATGTAAGGTTGATAATGATAGTCCCACATACTTGTGGCACTACCGCCTTGGTCACATTGGTGTCAAACGCATGAAGAAGCTCCATGCAGATGGACTTTTGGAGTCTCTTGATTACGAATCATTTGACACATGCGAACCATGCCTCATGGGAAAAATGACCAAGACCCTGTTCTCCGTAACAATGGAGCGAGCAACCGACTTATTGGAAATCATACATACTGATGTGTGCGGTCCAATGAGCGTTGAGGCTCGCGGAGGCTATCGTTATGTTCTCACCCTCACTGATGACTTAAGTAGATATGTGTATGTCTACTTGATGAAACACAAGTCTGAGACCTTTGCAAAGTTTAAGGAATTTCAGAATGAGGTAGAGAATCAACGTGACAGAAAATAAAGTTCTTACGATCAGATCATGGGGGAGAATATTTGAGTCACGAATTTGGTACGCACTTACGGAAATGTGGATCGTTTCACAACTCACGCCGCCTGGAACACCTCAGCATAACGGTGTGTCTGAACATCGTAATCGCACTCTATTGGATATGGCGCGATCTATGATGTCTCTTACCGATTTACCGCTATCATTTTGGGGTTACGCTCTAGAGACAACTACATTTACTTTAAATAGGGCACCGTCTAAATCCGTTGAGACGACACCGTATGAATTATGGTTTGGGAAGAAACCTAAGCTGTTGTTTAAAAAAGTTTGGGGATGCGATGCTTATGTCAAGAAACTTCAACCTGAAAAGCTCGAACCCAAGTCAGAAAAATGTGTCTTCATAGGATACCCTAAGGAAACCATTGGGTATACCTTCTACCTCAGATCCGAAGGCAAGATCTTTGTTGCCAAGAACGGGTCCTTTCTAGAGAAAGAGTTTCTCTCGAAAGAAGTAAGTGGGAGGAAAGTAGAACTTGATGAAGTACTGCCTCTTGAACCCGAAAGTAGCACAGCTTAGGAAGATGTTTCTATGGTGCCTGGACCGACTAGAGAGGAAGTTAATGATACTTCGGATCAAGTTGCCACTAAACTTCGTAGGTCCACAAGGACACGTTCAACACCAGAATGGTATGGCAACCCTGTCCTGGAAATCATGTTGTTAGACAACAGTGAACCTTCGAACTATGAAGAAGCAATGGCGGGCCCAGATTCCAACAAATGGCTTGAAGACATGCAATCCGAGATAGGATACATGTATGAAAACAAAGTATGGACTTTGACAGACTTGCACGATGATCAGCGAGCGATAGAAAATAAATGGATCTTTAAGAAGAAGATGGACGTGCATGGTAATGTTACCATCTATAAAGCTCTGCTTGTCGCTAAGGGTTATCGACAAGTTGAAGGGGTTGACTATGATGAGACCTTCTCACCCGTAGCGAAGCTGAAGTCCGTCTGAATCATGTTAGCAATTGCCGCATTCTACGATTATGAGATATGGCAAATGGACGTCAAAACAGCATTCCTTAAGGAAGAATTGTATATGATGCAGCCGGAAGGTTTTTTCGATCCTAAGAATGCTAACAAGGTATGCAAGCTCCATCTCTCCATCTATGGGCTGGTGCAAGCATCTCGGAGTTGGAACATTCGCTTTGATGAAATGATCAAAGCGTTTGGGTTTATGCAGACTTATGGAGAAGCCTGCGTTTACAAGAAAGTGAGTGGGAGCTCTGTAGCATTTCTCATATTATATGTGGATGACATACTATTGATGGGAAATGATATAGAACTTTTGGAAAGAATAAAGGCCTACTTGAATAAGTGTTTTTCAATGAAGGACCTTGGAGAAGTTGCTTACATATTAGGCATCAAGATCTATAGAGATAGATCGAGACGCCTCATAGGTCTTTCAATAAGCACATACCTTGCTAAGATATTGAAGAAGTTTGATATGGATCAGTCCAAGAAGGGGTTCTTGCCTATATTGCAGGGTGTGAAATTGAGCTCGGCTCAAAGCCCGACCACGGCAGAAGATAGAGAAAAGATGAGTGTCATCCCCTATGCCTCAGCCATAGGGTCTATTATGTATGCCATGTTGTGTACCAGACCTTATGTAAACCTTGTCGTAAGTTTGGTAGGTAGGTACCAAAGTAATCCCGGCATGGAACACTGGACAGTGGTCAAGAATATCCTGAAGTACCTGAAAAGGACTAAGGATATGTTTCTCATTTATGGAGGTGATGAAGAGCTCGTCGTAAAGGGTTACATCGATGCTAGCTTCAACACAGATCTAGATGACTCCAAGTCACAAACCGAATATGTGTATGTTTTGAATGGTGGGGCCGTAAGCTGGTGCAGTTGCAAGTAAAGCATCGTGGCAGGATCTACATGTGAAGCGGAGTACATGGCAGCCTCGGAGGCAGCACATGAAGCAATCTGTATGAAGGAGTTCATTACCGACCTAGGAGTTATTCCCAATGCGCCCGCCCCGATGACTCTCTTCTGTGACAACACTGGAGCTATTGCACTTGCGAAGGAGCCCAGGTTTCACAAGAAGACCAGGCACATCAAGCGTCGCTTCAACTCCATTAGTGAAGATGTTCAAGATGGAGACATATATATTTGTAAAGTGCATACGGATCTGAATGTCACAGATCCGTTGACTAAACCTCTTCCACGAGCAAAACATGATCAACATCAGAACTCTATGGGTGTTCGATTCATCACAATGTAACTAGATTATTTACTCTAGTGCAAGTGGGAGACTGTTGGAAATATGCCCTAGAGGCAATAATAAAATGGTTATTATTATATTTCCTTGTTCATGATAATTGTCTATTGTTCATGCTATAATTGTATTGACCGAAAACCGTAATACATTTGTGAACACATAGACCACAACATGTCCCTAGTGAGCCTCTAGTTGACTAGCTCGTTGATCAACAGATGGTCATGGTTTCCTGACTATGGACATTGGATGTCATTGATAATGGGATCACATCATTAGGAGAATGATGTGATGGACAAGACCCAATCCTAAGCATAGCACAAGATCGTGTAGTTCGTTTTCTAAAGATTTTCTAATGTCAAGTATCATTTCCTTAGACCATGAGATTGTGCAACTCCCGGATACCGTAGGATTGCTTTGGGTGTACCAAACGTCACAACGTAACTTGGTGGCTATAAAGGTGCATTACATGTATCTCCGAAAGTGTCTATTGGGTTGGCATGAATCGAGACTAGGATTTGTCACTCCGTATGACAGAGAGATATCTCTGGGCCCACTCGGTAATGCATCATCATAATGAGCTCAATGTGACTAAGTAGTTGGTCACGGGATCACGCATTATGGAACGAATAAAGTGACTTGCCGGTAACAAGATTGAACAAGGTATTGGGATACCGACGATCGAATCTTGGGCAAGTAACATACCGATTGACAAAGGGAATTGTATATGTGATTACTTGAATTCTCGACATTGTGGTTCATCCGATGTGATCATCATGGAACATGTGGGACCAACATGGGTATCCAGATCCAGCTGTTGGTTATTGGCCGGAAAGCTGTCCCGGTCATGTCTGCATGTTTCCCGAACCCGTAGGGTCTACACACTTAAGGTTCGATGATGCTAGGATTATAGGGAAGGTTTGTACATGGTTACCGAATGTTGTTTGGAGTCCCGGATGAGATCTCGGACGTCACGAGGAGTTCCGGAATGGTCCGGAGGTGAAGATTTATATATGGGAAGTCATCATATGGTCACCAGAAGTATTCGGGGGTTTGCCGCTATTGTACCGGGGCCACCGAAGATGTTCTGGGGGTCCACCGGGAGGGTCCACCTGTCCCAGAGGGCCCTATGGTTTGTATGTGGAAGGGAACCAGCCCCTAGGGGGGCTGGGCACCACCCCCCTAGGGCCCATGCGCCTAGGGTTGTGGGGGGAACCCTATAGGGGGCGCCCCCCTTGGCTTGGGGGGCAAGCCCCCTTCCCTTGGCCGCCGCCCCCCTCTAGATCTCATCTAGTGGGGCCGGCCCCCTTCCCCTTCACCCTATAAATAGATGGGAGGAGGGAGGGCAGCCGTACCACATCCAAGGCACAGCCCTCCCCCTCTCCAAGACCTGTCCTCCTTCGTTTGTGCTTGGCGAAGCTCTACCGGAGTACCACTGCTCCACCACCACCACACCGTCGTGCTACTGCTGGAGCCTTCTTCCTCAACCTCTCCCTCCTCCTTGCTGGATCAAGGCGCGGGAGATGGCACTGGGCTGCACGTGTATTGAACGCGGAGGTGCCATTGTTCGACGCTTAGATCGGAATCCACCGCGATCTGAATCGCTACGAGTACGACTCCTTCATCCACGTTATTGCAACGCTTCCGTTTCGCGATCTTCAAGGGTATGAAGATGCACTCCCCTCTCTCTCGTTGCTAGTCACTCCATAGATTTATCTTGGTGATGCATAGAATTTTTTTAATTTCTGCAACGATCCCCAACATATGGTTCATACCCACCGATACTAGCCAGAGATGCATCCAAATAAGCAAACAACACACGAAAGACAGAAACTGTCAAAAACAGAACAGTCTGTAGTAATCTATAACTCTCGAATACTTCTGGACCTCTAAAAATCCTACCAAAATAGGAAGTCCTGTGCAATTTGTATGTTGATCTACAGCAAAAAGAATCAATGCAAAAGCACGTTCCTGTTAATTACTAAAATTATTTTCGTGCGTGCAAGAGTTTATGTTTTTCAGCAGAATCAAATTAACTATCACCGTAGGTTATCCTATAGGTTCTACTTGGCACAAACACTAATTAAAAACATGAAAACACATCTAAACAGAAGTGGATGAAATATTTATTACTAAACAGAAGCAAAAAAGCAATAAACAAAAATAAAACTAGGTTGCCTCCCAACTAGCGCTATCGTTTAACGCCCCTAGCTACGCATAAAAGCAAGAATAGATCTAAGTAGTGCCATCTTTGGCATTCAATTCATAACTATCTCACATGATAGATTCATAAGGTAATTTAACTTTCTTTCTTGGAAAGTGTCCCATGCCTTTCCTTAATGGAAATTGGAATCTAATATTACCTTCCTTCATATCAATAATTGCACCAATCATTCTAAGGAAAGGTCTACCAAGAATAATAGGACAAGAAAGATTGCAATCTATATCAAGAGCGATAAAATCTACGGGCACATAATTCCTATTTGCAACAATAAGAACATCATTGATCCTTCCCATAGGTTTCTTAATGGTGGAATCAACAAGGTGCAAATTTAAATAGCAATCATCAAAATCATGGAAACCTAGCACATCACATAAAGTTTTCGGAATCGTGGAAACACTAGCACCCAAATCACATAAAGCATAGCACTCATGATCTTTAATTTTAATCTTTATAGTAGGTTCCCACTCATAATAAAGTTTTCTAGGTATAGAAACTTCCAACTCGAGTTTTTCCTCATAAGATTGCATCAAGGCATCAACAATATGTTTGGTAAAAGCTTTATTTTGACTATAAGCATGGGGAGAATTCAACACGGATTGCAACAAGGAGATAAAATCTATTAAAGAACAATTATCATAATTAAATTCCTTGAAATCCAAGATAGTGGGTTCAATGCTATTTAAAGTCTTGACCTCTCCAATCCCACTTTTACCAAATTTAGCATCAAGATCTAAAAACTCTGAATCATTGGGACGCCTTTTAACTAAAGTTGACTCATATCCAGTCCCATCATTATTAAGATTCATATTGCAAAACAATGATTTAATAGGGGACACATCAATAACTTTTATATCTTCATCATTATTTTCATGGAAGCTAGAAGAACACGCTTTTACGAAGCAATCTTTCTTAGCACGCAACCTAGCAGTTCTTTCTTTGCACTCATCAATGGAAATTCTCATGGCTTTGAGAGACTCATTGATATCATGCTTAGGAGGAGTATATCTAAGTTTCAAAGAATTAACATCAAGCAAAAGCCTATCAACATTCCTAGCCAAATCATCAACTTTGAGCAATTTTTCTTCAAGCAAAGCATTAAAATTCTTTTGAGAGATCATAAATTCTTTAACACTATTCTCAAAATAAGAGGGCATCTTATTACAATTTCCATAAGAATTATTTTAGGAATTTCCATAAATATTAGAGGAATTACTAGGGAACGGTCTAGGATTAAAGTTTCCTCTATAAGCATTGTTACCAAAATTATTCCTACCAACAAAATTCACATCCATAGATTCATTATTATTCTCAATCAAAGTAGACAAAGGCATATCATTAGGATCAATAGGAGCACTCTTAGTAGCAAACAATTTCATAAGTTCATCCATCTTTCCACTCAAAACATTAATTTCTTCTATAGCATGCACTTTTTTACTAGTAGATCTTTCGGTGTGCCATTGAGTGTAATTAGCCATAATGTTATTAAGGAGTTTAGTAGCTTATCCTAAGGTGATTTCCATAAAAGTGCCTCCCGCGGCTAAATCTAAAAGATTTCTAGAAGCAAAATTCAATCTGGCATAAATTCAATCCATAAACTCAAACCATGAGTAGGGCAATTACGAATCATTAATTTCATTCTTTCCCAAGATTGGGTAACATGCTCATGATCAAGTTGTTTAAAATTCATAATATCGTTCCTAAGAGTGATGATCTTAGCGGGAGGAAAATACTTAGAGATAAAAGCATCTTTGCACTTATTCCATGAATCAATACTATTCTTAGGCAAAGACGAAAACCAAGTTTTAACACGATCTCTAAGTGAAAACGGAAATAACTTCAATTTAACAATATCATTATCCATATCTTTCTTCTTTTGCATATCACACAAATCAACAAAGTTGTTTAGATGAGTAGCGGCATCTTCACTAGGAAGGCCGGAGAATGGATCTTTCATAACAAGATTCAACAAAGCAACATTTATTTCACAAGACTCAATATCATTAAGAGGAGGAATCGGAGTGCTAAGGAAATCATTATTATTGGTATTGGAAAAGTCACACAATTTGGTATTATCTTGCGCCATCGTGACAAGCAATCCAACACACAAGCAAACAAAAAGGCAAGCAAAAGAGAGAGGAGAGTGGGAAAGAGAGGGCGAATAAAACGGCAAGGGTGAAGTGGGGGAGAGGAAAACAAGAGGCAAATGGCAAATAATGTAATGCGAAGGAGATGAGTTTGTGATGGGTACTTGGTATGTCTTGACTTGAGCGAAGACCTCCCTGGCAATGGCGCCAGAAATCCTTCTTGCTATGTCTTGAGCTTGCGTTGGTTTTCCTTGAAGAGGAAAGGGTGATGCAGCAAAGTAGCATAAGTATTTCCCCTCAGTTTTTGAGAACTAAGGTATCGATCCAGTAGGAGTCTCCTCAAAAGTCCCACGCATCTACACAAACAAACAAGAACCTCGCAACTAACGCAATAAAGGGGTTGTCAATCCCTTCACGGCCACTTGCGAAAGTGAGATCTGATAGAGATAATATGATAAGATAAATATTTTTGGTATTTTTATGATATAGATTGGAAATTAAAAGATGCAAATAAAAATATATGGAAAACTTATATGATAAAAGATAGACCCGGGGGGCATATGTTTCACTAGTGGCTTTTCTCAAGATAGCATAAGTATTACGGTGGGTGAACCAATTACTGTTGAGCAATTGATAGAAAAGGGCATAGTCATGATATTATCTAGGCATGATCATGTATATAGGCATCACGTCCGTGACAAGTAGACCGAAACGATTCTGCATCTACTACTATTACTCCACACATCGATTGAGTCCTGCCTGCATCTAGAGTATTAGGTTCAAGAAGAACAGAGTAACGCATTAAGGAAGATGACATGATGTAGAGGGATAAACTCATGCAAAATGATATAAACCCCATCTTTTTATCCTTGTTGGCAACAATACAATACGTGCCTTGCTGCCCCTCCTATCACTGGGAAAGGACACCGCAAGATTGAACCCAAAGCTAAGCACTTCTCCCATGGCAAGAAAGATCAATCTAGTAGGCCAAACCAAACTGATAATTCGAAGAGACTTGCAAAGATAACTTAATCACACATAAAAGAATTTAGAGGAGATTCAAATACTTCTCATAGATAAACTTGATCATAAACCCACAATTCATCGAATCTCGACAAACACACCGCAAAAAGAGTTACATCGAATAGATCTCCAAGAAGATCGAGGAGAACTTTGTATTGAGAATCAAAGAGAGAGAAGAAGCCATCTAGCTAATAACTATTGTCGGTGTTCTGGGAACGGGGGTCCCCAGACTTGCCTGCCAGTGGCCTACGGCGTGGCTCAAGCAGTGGCCCAGTACGGCCCGTCTTCATCAAACCAAGCTCAAGACCATCGCGAGGGGCTAAGCCTCGCGGGGCGGACGACGCAAGGCTTCCTCACAGGCGGCCTCACCAGGCAGGCTCGCGAGGAGGCGGAGAGATCAAAGCAAGGAGTACCTCGTGAGGTGCCCGTGATGCAAGCCATGACGATCGAGACCAGGCGGGCGCCAGCCGGTGCAGTGTCCTCGTTTCCTCTTTGGTGCAAAAGGAGCAAGCGCAAGCACGGAGTACCGAGGCATCATGCAAAGGTTACCATATCGGTGCAACAAGACCAAGACTAGCAGAGCGGCAGGACGGATCTCACCGTGGAGCCCAAGGCGGCGTCATCGCCAGTGCCTTTGGCAGTCGAAGACCAACTTTAGTTAGGATAACTTGTACTAGCTGTCCCCCTTCAAAATGGCCATTGTTGGCTCCCTTCCCGCTCAATATTTGGGAAGAGGAACCGGGCCCCTATAAATAGAGATAGACACCATAGTAGAAGGCATCGATATCTGACCAAGAGCCAACAAAGATGGTGTGAAAGTGCAACTATCCCTAGGTGGTTTTGGTAATTCATATCAACATATAGCTCATTGAGCTAATACTATTCCAAGACAAATATTTCAGGAAAGCTCAATGAATGGCATGGCATGGATGATGAAAGTGGATCCCTCAAAATATTAAGGACAAAAGGATTGGCTCAAGCTCAAAAGCTCAAGGCTCTACATTTTATATTTTAGTGATCCAAGATCACATTGAGTCTATAGGAAAAGCCAATACTATCAAGGAGGGATGAGGTGTTGCTTAATGAGCCTCTTGCTTCAGGTGCTTAATGATATGCTCCAAAAACACTCAACTACCTTCTCATATCCACATATGACCTAAACCTAAAGTCAAAATTGGTCCCACCGATTCTTTCTATCTGGCGCCACCGAGTTCAAATGTCATAGCCACTGCCACAAACCCTAGGCAAATCGGTCTCACTGATAGGGATCTCGGTCTCCCCGAGATGGGATTGTAATCTCTATGTTTCCCTTCGTAATGTTTCGGTCTAACCGAAGTGAGCGATCAGTCCCACCGAGATTGCAATGAAAACTCTCTGTTTCCCTTTCGTAACATTTAGGTCTCACCGAAAAGAGCGAATCGGTCCCACCGAGTTTACCTGACCAACTCTCTTATTAGCTAATTACCAAAACCGGTCTCACCGAGTTTGTGTAATCGGTCTCACCAAGACTACGTTATGCCCTAACCCTAACCATATCGGTCCCACCGAGTTGCATGTCGGTCCCACTGAAATCACTAACGGTCACTAGGTTTACTGAATCGGTCCGACCGAGTTTGTTGATTCGGTCCCACCGAGATTGGTAAATTGTGTGTAACGGTTAGATTTTGTGTGGAGGCTATATATACCCCTCCACCTCCTCTTCATTCGTGGAGAGAGCCATCAGAACAAACCTACACTTCCAACTTACCATTTCTGAGAGAGAACTACCTACTCATGTGTTGAGGCCAAGATATTCCATTCCTACCATATGAATCTTGATCTCTAGCCTTCCCCAAGTTGCTTTCCACTCAAATCTTCTTTCCACCAGATCCAAATCCTATGAGAGAGAGTTGAGTGTTGGGGAGACTATCATTTGAAGCACAAGACAAGGAGTTCATCATCAACGCACCATTTGTTACTTCTTGGAGAGTGGTGTCTCCTAGATTGGCTAGGTGTCACTTGAGAGCCTCCGAGAAGATTGTGGAGTTGAACCAAGGAGTTTCTAAGGTCAAGGAGATCGCCTACTTCGTGAAGATCTACCGCTAGTGAGGCAAGTCCTTCGTGGGTGACGACCATGGTGGGATAGACAAGGTTGCTTCTTCGTGGACCCTTCTTGGGTGGAGCCCTCCGTGGACTCGCGCGACCGTTACCCTTTGTGGGTTGAAGTCTTCATCAACGTTGATGTACGATAGCACCACCTATCGGAACCACGGCTCAAAAATCACCGTGTCTCCAAATTGCGTTTGAAATCTCCAAACCCTTCCCTTTACATTCTTGCAAGTTGCATGCTTTAATTTCCGCTGCTCATATACTCTTTGCATGCTTGCTTGAATTGTGTGAAGATTGCTTGACTTGTGCAAAGATAGCTAAAATCTGCTAAGGACTAAAATTGGGAAAAGGTTAAGTTTTTAATTGGTCAAGTAGTCTAATCACCCCCTATAGACATACTTCAAGGTCCTACAAGTGGTATCAGAGCCTTGGTCTCCATTTGCTTTGATTTCCATAGCTCGGTGGTCATAGCCTTGGTTTCACAACCTAGGAGAGTATGGCGTCTAGCGAGGGAAATTATCATCGTAGAGGTCCTTACTTTGATGGAACTAATTTTGCTAGTTGGAAGCACAAGATGAAAATGCATATTCTCGGACATAACCCTGCCGTTTGGGCTATTGTGTGTATTGGCTTGCAAGGTCAATTCTTTGATGGGAGGGAACCAAACCATGAAGCTAGTGCGGATGAATTGATGATGCTGCAATACAACGCTCAAGCTTGTGATATCCTCTTCAACGGATTATGCCCTGAAGAATTCAACAAAATCAGCCGTCTTGAGAATGCAAAGGAAATTTGGGATACTTTGATTGATAAGCATGAAGGTACCGACTCCGTCAAGGAATCCAAGTTGGATGTGCTCCAAAGTTAGCTTGACAAGTTCAAAATGAAGGATGGTGAAGGTGTCGCTGAAATGTACTCTAGGCTTGCTCTTATCACAAATGAGATTGCTGGCTTAGGAAGTGAAGAGATGACCGACAGATTCATCATCAAGAAGATCCTAAGAGCATTGGATGGAAAGTATGATACCGTGTGCACATTGATTCAAATGATGCCCAATTACAAGAATCTCAAGCCAACGGAAGTCATTGGTAGAATCGTTGCTCATGAGATGTCACTCAAGGATAAAGAGGAACTTCACAACAAGTCAAGTGGTGCTTACAAAGCCTCATGTGAAGCTCCTACATCATCAAGTGATAAACAAACCTTCAATGAAGAATTGAGCTTAATGGCGAAGAATTTCAACAAATTCTACAAGAGTAGAAGCAAAGAAAGAAGCTCTAAGTCAAGGTCCTACAATGACAAAAGATCTTCCAGTCGAGAGTGCAATTGCTACAATTGTGGGAGACCCGGACACTATTCCAATGAGTGTACGACACCCTACAAGAGAAGAGAAGATTCTCCCAAGAGAAGAAGTAGAAGAGAAGAATCACCACCAAGAGAGAGAAGGAGTAGAGATGATCGTTATGAACGAAGAACATCCCGGAGAAGCAAGGATTCGGAAAGGAAGGACAAGTCATCAAAGAGCTACACAAAACGAAGACACCAAGCTCATGTTGGTGAATGGGTATCCGGTTCCGACTCTGAACATCACTCCGAGAGAAGCTATCACTCCGACTCCGAATATACTCAAGATGAAGGTGTTGTCGGTCTAGCACTTGTGTCAACTAACTCCTACGACATATTTGATTCACCAAATGAAGGAATTGGAACATGCTTCATGGCTAAAGGCCCCAAGGTAACTCATCCCGAGTATGTTGATTTCAATAGTGATGAAGATGACTTGTTAGGTGATGATGATTTACTTATTGACAACTCTAGTGATGAATACTATGATGAAACGTCAATTAATCATGCTAAACAAGATAAAATGAATGACAGCGATAAGGAGAAGATTGAGCTTTTAACTAAAGAACTAAACACTCTTAAGTTAGCTCATGAAACTGTCTTAGGGGATCATCGAGAACTTTTGAGGACTCATGAGAAGTTACGCTTTGAAAAGCTCAATCTTGAGCAAGAGCATGAGTTCTTAAAGGCAATCAATGATGATCTTCGCAAGAAAAGTTCTTCTTACATTGCCAAGCGTTTACTCCTATCTACTTACATGCCTCAAGTCAAGTCTAGTAACAAGAACAAGAAGGATTCTTCCTCTAGTAGTAGTAACAATAATAATGCTAAATCCAATATTGTTTCTTCTAGTAGTTCTCTTGATTCCACTAATGATTCTCTTAGCCAAGTTACACTTGAGCAAGAAAATAGGTTATTGAAGGGAATTATAGACAAAGGTGTTTACAAAAGCCTTGCCGGGAGTAAGCAATTTGAGGAAATTGTACGCAACCAAGGAAGGCACCGAAAGAATCAAGGTGTTGGTTTTGAACGAAAGTTCAATGCCAATGGAGTTGAGTGGGAAGAAGATCAATACCCCAAGACGAAGTTTGTTCCTCAATAAGAGAAGTATGATCCTACTTCCTTCAAGGGAACACAAGCACAAGTGTAGCGACCCGACCCGAATGGATCAAGTCTCTGTGCTTAAGTGTCATCCCTGGATCGGTATGCTGACACACACAGTACTCGAGGATTTATAACAGAGGTAAATCACATGTATAAAGTAACGTAAATACTATTACCTCCAATCCAAATAGCGGAATTAACAAGGTTGTGGATTCCCATCAACACCAACGGCAAAGTTGAGTGTAGAAATCGTAACCCTAACGTATCACTTACTCGTCGTAAGATCCTCCAATATGAGACGTTGCAGCCACAAAGGGTCAGTACATTGAATGTACTGTCAAATTCACACCAAAGAACAATGATGAATAAAGGCTATCAGTACATGCATATATGGCTGGTGGAAAGCTCTATGGTTATAGTTTTTGCGAAAAGCCAATTTTTCCCTACTGCAAAGGAATAAATTTTATTTACTATCATTGTGGTTGTTAAACATTGAGAATGGTTGACAGCATTCTCAATCCCAATTAAACATCATCATTAAAACCCAACAAAATTTATTATAAGTAACATGATGAGATCAACATGATAATCCAAGTACTAGATACTCAAAATGTCCATAACCGGGGACACGGCTAATCATGATTAGTTTGAACACTCTGCAGAGGTTTGCGCACTTTTCCCCACAAGACTCGATCACCTCCGTTGGATTTCTCGCACTACATGGTGTTTGAGAAACGGATGACCGAGACATAGTCTTTCAGAAGCGCTAGCACCTTACGAAGGATAGACTGGTACACCTACTTTTGCCTACATCTGCTAGTCTACCCTGTAAGAGTTTGCACGACTTAATCAACTATGCCAGAGCCCATAATGGCTTGTGGCTGCACACGGAAGTTTCTAGCATGAATAATCTCATGATCCCTTTGAGCTTGGGTGGCGAACCATAGGATGATCACACGGTATATCCCCAGGATCTCCTAGGACAACACTGGTATATCCCCAGGTGTCCGGGCAAGTCCACTAGTATATCCCCAGGGTGCCCCTACCAATCCACCCAGATGTGTATTTAAGTTGCCACCTTAGATAAACCATTAAATTAACAAAACTCACATCTGTCATGGATATCACTCACCCAATCCACGTCTACTAGCATAGCATGGCATAATAAGCAAATGTAGAAGTAACTCCCAAGGGTTTGATAATAAAACAGGTGATAGGTACTACCTCAATCTACTTCCCAAATACCACAATATAATTGGATCCTAATCATGCAATGTTTGAGGATTGAAACTAATGCATAAAAACTAGGTGTGAAAAGTATGATCAAAGTATGAACTTGCCTGTACTATTGATAAAGATGATTGGCACTCAACTCCTGATAGTTCTATTCGTCTCACTCTGTTTAATCTATCGTAAGCAAGCAATAGTAACCACACATAAGCAATCACTCAAAAGATCGGAGAGAACGAAGAAAACAAATCATAAACCTTCGAAACCAAGAAAATAACTCTTGCAACATTAACAATTTCTAACAGTACCAAAATTGTGTGGATTTGGCCTTATCAGAAAGTTTAGGTCAAGAGCTTCGTTTTGCAAAAAGAATCAACTAAAACGGAATTATAAAACTCGACTTACGATGAAATGAAGTTCAAGTACTAAACTATTTGAAATTCAAATTTTAAACTTTCAAAAACATGTTTAAGTTGTTTTACTGGATAGAGGAGAACATAACGAAGAAATGGGCGTTGGTTTTGTTGGATTCCGACTAACGAGTAAAAAGTAGTGATTGTTTTAAGAACAGGGACTAATCTGTAAATAAAATATTCACAAACGGGTTCCTGGCCAAAATAAACAGAAATCAGAAAGGCTAAAATAACAAACGTTCATTTATAAGATCTAAATAGTGGACGTTCGCTGTTTACTAAAACCTAAAAAACAGATCTAGTCTAGGGTTTAAGAAAAACCGAACTTAAAAGAAAAACCGAATCAGACCGGGGTCGGTTTTATACCGGTTGGCAGCGGTTTTCGACGAAGAACCGGCGACGGCGGTAACTCCGGCGAAACGGGACAGCGGCTCGGGTCCGGCCGGGGTGGCAGCTCCGGTGGCCCTCCGGCTCGGCGGAGTGAATGGGGGGGGGGATGCGGCGCGGGACGACGGTGAGATGGGTGGTGGCTGCGGCGGTGGTGCAGCGGGGCGGCGGCGGCAGTTGGCATCGGCGGCGGCGGCAACCAATGGCGGCGGCGGCAGATCTGGCAAGGGGTGGCGGATCTGGCGAGGGGCGGCGGTGGCGGCGAAAACGGGACCCAAGGGCCCCGGGGTGGTCTTTTAAAGAGGGCAGGAGAGGGCGGTGGCGTGGGCAAGGGGGCACGGAGGCCGAGGCGGACACGGCGGCGGCGGCGATGCCGTGGCGGCTCGGGACTTCGTCCCGAGCTTGGGGACGAGCTGCGCGGGCGACGTGGGCTGGCTGGGCCGTGGCCGGGCTAGCTAGCTAGGCCGGCCCAGTCGGCGGAAGTTTTTTTTGTAAACAGACAAACAAAATAAAAACAAAAGAAATAGAAATATTATATAGGCATATAATATATCAAAATTTCCAGAAAAAGAATATCTACAACGTGAACATTATTCTAGCTTCAAATAAAATCTACAAAATTCAAATAAATCAAACAATGCTACTGCTCTAAATAAATCCAATAAACAACATTTTGAAAATACCAAAATTAATTCAAATTTATTTCTCTCCAATTTTCTGATGTAGGGAATCATGTTACCCTATTTTCCATATATTTTATTTTTGGAGAAAAATAATTTGACTAAAACTCAAAAATCTCCAAATTGAAAATAAATTCAAAAGAACTTTGAATTTAATTCTTTGAAACTCCCAACTCATATTTCATATGTTTTGAAGAAGTCATTTTATCTTCGCTCTTGAAAATCATTGAGTTGCGTGAAGTTTATGAATCAAAATATTTCCAAATGAAATTCAAATATTTTCAAATATTCTTTCATTTAATTAAATGGAAGAAGTCATATCATCTTCGCTCAAGGGTTTTGTATTTGAAAATAATTTGAATTCATGAAGATCAGAAAAGAAAATGAAAGTTTGGGAAAGTCCTTTTATTCCCTCTCATTTAACTTTCAAAAAGTTTCGAATTTCACTCAATCAATCAATCAATCAAATAATCAATCAAAACTATCTATATGTTTATAACATTCCAAAATTTAGAATTTTGGGATGTTACAAACCTACCACCCTTAAAATGAATCTCGTCCTTGAGATTCAGAGAGGCTAGAAAGAAATAGGTTAGGGTTTGGGGGTCTTCTCAAAATCCATCGATCATCACAGGGGGTCTGGGGTGCTACCACCCTTAGAAGCATTGTTACGGTCCCATTAACACTCATATACTCCATCCTTATTGTTGACAGTGTCGGTCTTCTCAAATTCTCGGGAGAATTCCTTCTCTGGGCTCTTCTGGTAGTGGCATAACTTTTTTCTCAATTATTGTATCCATTTCATCTGGTAAGGTTATTCCATGACTGGGTCTTCTTAGTTGACGGGTCTGGCGCCAATACTAAACAGCTATCGATATCTCATGGTGGTCAACCATTTATGGTTTCTCCTGCAGGAAATGGGTCTGGGCTTCATTCTCACGGTATATTCTACGATTGGCAACAACTGCCTTGTACAAGGGAAAATACTTATACCATTCTAAGGTTTAAACAAGGTTTAATATCGTCGTCGCTCTACTATAGGTAAGTCACTCAGATTTACCATCCCATATAGCAAATCGAATAATAAGAGTAAGTCGGTATGGTGATCAATCGACCCCGCACCCAAATCATTACCTTGTATATGGTTTAGCGAATCTCGCATGCTAACACTCGGTCATCCTCACAAGAATTGCAGAATTTCTCTTGTCAACGAACCAAGTTCGGATGAATCCATTGATTATGCAAGCCAAACCAACATCTATCATTCCTTCACAACTCTCAGGTTTTGCGTTGCTCCTATAAAATCGTCGGTTGATAAAGGCATATCCTCTTCTTCCAAGGTTTCTCCTTCAGCAAGAGTGTGCTTGTTTCTTGGCAGGTCCTGGGGCCTGTGGGTTATGGCCCATCTCATCACTTGTAAACCTTGAACTCATCCTCGGGGCAACTGATCATTATTCCAACATCCAACTTCCTAGCATACTTAAATCCATCCAATTATATTGTCTTCCTTCCTTCTATTGGTACCAAACTAAGAATGATTACTCAGACTCATCAAAGAGTCACCATTGCTCCATATTACCAACATCATACCTCCTTTATATCCAAATAGTAGTTCATTCCTTCATACTCTTGGGGTATCCCACATATCGAGACAAAACTCCTTCTTTTGTCCGAAGTCCACTCCGTGGAATATCCTAATCCTCTCCAGAGGTCAAGGGTCCTCACAGGGTACTACCACCCTTAAAATCCTCCAATCTTCCATAGACCATATTTCTCATATCCTCGAAAATGGTCAAAATCTTTCTTCATAGAGTCACTGCTCATAAAATCCAAATCTGTACCAATGATGATAACTTTATTGATTCTCCAATTACTACAATCTCCTGTATTTCCATTACATGCCTCAACTCAACATCTCAATACAGAATAGATGTTCTCACTACTACTACTACATTTACATTGTTGCTAACTCAACTATTTAGCACAAGTCTCTTTCTTGTTGGGACAATCCCTGGCAAAGTGCCCTGCTTCATTACAATGAAAACATATCACTTCTGACAATTCTCGTGGTTTCTTTGTGATCATATAACCTCCTTGGGTCCTCGGCTTCCTTTCTGGTCAACTGCTGAGGTAGTGCCCCGACTCCTTGCACCTGTAACAGGTGATATGACTCCGGTCCTTCCTGGAGTCCAATCTATTTCTCTTTCGGGACTTTTTCGTTCCAATCAGGGCTTCTATTTCCTGTGGGTCATACTTTACTTCCTCTGTCGGGAATTCTACTAGATCCCCATTCAAACAATTCTAGGAGATGTGTCCTTCTTCTCCACCTGAATAGCATGACTTGGTGCAGGGTTTAGTTTTGTTTCCTTTGTGTGTGTACTCCACCTCTTCCTTCATCATAGATTCTTCTAAAGTTTCCTTGAGAGCTCCTTTCATTGTTTGTTTCTTCTGCTGGATGGTTCTTTGTACCATGGGGTAAATGTGACACTGAGCAGGGTAGTGGGTAGTTCCTTCACACAAGAAACAAGTAATCTGCCTAGTTGGGCATTCTTCAGCTGGGTGACTTCCTTCACAATTAAGGCATTCATCATTGTGTTCTTTATGGTTGTGTCCTATTTCTCCACAAAGCTTGCATGCACGGAGTTTCTTCATATCCTTTCCATAAGGCTTCAATTTCTGGGGCACAAGACTAGACTTTAGCAAGGTCAACTTAAATTGCTTCCAAGTGGTTACTCCTTGCCATCCATTGATGTTTTGGTACATCCTCCACCAAGTTGCAGCACCTCTTTCAAAGCACTGAAGAGCATGTTGGGCCATATCCTTTCCGGCTATAGGGTTATTCTCCATGTGATCCTCCATGTTCTGAATCCATCGGTCCGTCTCCAATTAACTCATCGATCCAGATAATAAGAGCTCATCTCCATTCATCCTCTATTAGGTCCAGGGTTTTGGGGTAAGATAAGAGAGATAGAGAGGGATACACACAATACAAACAATGGTTTTGAAAAGACAGATTTTTATTGTGGATGTTGGAAAAACATCAAACAAATGACAGCTCACAATCGTCGCATCTAACATAAGCATAAAACAGGGGTTTGGTCTTCTAAAGGTCAACAAATCTTCAAAGTCGGCAAACTCTTCAAGTCTTGTTCATGTCTCCGATGGCTTCTTTCGATCCTGCTTGTCCTTCTCAAGTTCTTCTATCAGGTCATTTCTGTTAATGCGAAGTCTCTCATGACGTCCTTTAATCTTCCGGAGTTGCGTTCCAAACTTCTGGGTTTCAACATCCTTGGCATGAAGCATGGTCCTACTATCCTTCAGTCCCTGACAAATCTCCGGTATCTCGAGGTTTAGCTCCTCCAGCTTGGCTACTTTCAGTTTCAGGTTCTGAGTTCTTCACGAACTGCTTCCTTGTCAAATACGACTTCCTGGAGATCCATCTTAAAGCTCTTGATGTAATTCTCCAGATCCTGGTGATACACCATCTACGTTAAAACTGCATCCTTTGCTGACAGATGCTCCATCAGCCTTCTACCATCCAAGCCTTCCATGCATCTGCATACTTAACTCCACATGATGACAATAGCATAAGCGGGCAATGCATCTTAGATATCTGTGTTTATGCCCATGTCTCTTCCATGAGCTTTCATTCCATAATTGATATTCTCCTGTGTTAGGGTTTTCCTTGACAAAAACTTTGAGTTCTACTGCTCGATGTTTTGGCCTTTCTCCGATACACCTTGATCTCGGGTATTGACAGCTTCCTTAGTCTGACAAGCTCTATCAGAGTAGCCTTCCTAGGTTACACAAATCTAGGAATTCTTCAGAGCCTTCAAATTCTCCTAGTCTTCGGGGTCTTCAATCGTTGTAGTTTTTGTCATTCCAATGCATGACAAGATCCTCTTTATTCCAAAATGATCTTAGTTGTCCGATATCTTGTAATTCTTGGAGTGGTCTCATCAGTCGAATCTTCGTGTGGTCAAAAGGGGAAAAGGGGTATAGTCTCTCTAAAAGGGAATATTTGAATAAGCTCAGAAGAGAAGAGAGGTAAAAGATCCTTTTTGAAAAGAAGGTTGTAGAGAAAATCTTTCCTATTGGCTTGCCAGTTACTAGGGTTACATCCTACAGTCAACATGTGCTCTGATACCATCTTGTAGCGACCCGACCCGAATGGATCAAGTCTCTGTGCTTAAGTGTCATCCCTGGATCGGTATGCTGATACACATAGTACTCGAGGATTTATAACAGAGGTAAATCACATGTATAGAGTAACATAAATACTATTACCTCAAATCCAAATAGCGGAAGTAACAAGGTTGTGGATTCCCATCAACACCAACGGCAAAGTTGAGTGTAGAAATTATAACCCTAACGTATCACTTACTCATCGTAAGATCCTGCAACATGAGACGTTGCAGCCACAAAGGGTCAGTACATTGAATGTACTGGCAAATTCACACCAAAGAGCAATGATGAATAAAGGCTATCACTACATGCATATATGGCTGGTGGAAAGCTCTATGGTTACAGTTTTTATGAAAAGCCAATTTTTCCCTACTGCAAAGGAATAAATTTTATTTACTATCATTATGGTTGTTAAACATTGAGAATGGTTGACAGCATTCTCAATCCCAATTAAACATCATCATTAAAACCCAACAAAATTTATTATAAGTAACATGATGAGATTAACATGATAATCCAAGTACTAGATACTCAAAACGTCCATAACCGGGGACACGGCTAATCATGATTAGTTTGTACACTCTGTAGAGGTTTGTGCACTTTTCCCCACAAGACTCGATCGCCTCCGTTGGATTTCTCGCACTACATGGTGTTTGAAAAACGGATGACCGAGACATAGTCTTTCAGAAGCGCTAGCATGTTACGAAGGATAGACTGGTACACCTACTTTCCCCTACATCTGCTAGTCTACCCTGTAAGAGTTCGCACAACTTAATCAACTATGCCAGAGCCCATAATGGCTTGTGGCTGCACACGGAAGTTTCTAGCATGAATAATCTCATGATCCCTTTGAGCCTGGGTGGCGAACCATAGGATGATCACACGGTATATCCCCGGGATCTCCTAGGACAACACTGGTATATCCCCAGGTGTCCGGGCAAGTCCACTGGTATATCCCCAGGATGCCCCTACCAATCCACCCATATGTGTATTTAAGTTGCCACCTTAGATAAACCATTAAATTAACAAAACTCACATCTCTCATGGATATCACTCACCCAATCCACGTCTACTAGCATAGCATGGCATAATAAGCAAATGTAGAAGTAACTCCCAAGGGTTTGATAATAAAACAGGTGATAGGTACTACCTCAATCTACTTCCCAAATCCCACAATATAATTGGATCCTAATCATGCCATGTTTGAGGATTGAAACTAATGCATAAAAACTAGGTGTGAAAAGTATGATCAAAGTGTGAACTTGCCTGTACTGTTGATGAAGATGATTCACACTCAACTCCTGATAGTTCTATTCGTCTCACTCTGTTTAATCTATAGTAAGCAAGCAATAGTAACCACACATAAGCAATCACTCAAAAGATCGAAGAGAACGAATAAAACAAATCATAAACCTTTGAAACCAAGAAGATAACTCTTGCAACAGTAAACAATTTCTAACTGTACCAAAATTGTGTGGATTTGGCCTTATCAGAAATAGGTCAAGAGCTTCGTTTTGCAAAAAGAATCAACTAAAACGGAATTATAAAACTCGAGTTACGATCAAACGAAGTTCAAGTACTAAACTGTTTGAAATTCAAATTTTAAACTTTCAAAAACATGTTTAAGTTGTTTTACTGGATAGAGGAGAACATAACGAAGAAGTGGGCATTGCTTTCGTTGGATTCCGACAAACGAGTAAAAAGTAGTGATTGTTTTAAGAACATGGACTAATTTGTAAATAAAATATTCACAGACGGGTCCCTGGCTGAAATAAACAGAAATCAGAAAGGCTAAAATAACGAACGTTCGTTTATAAGATCTAAACAGTGGACGTTCGCTGTTTACTAAAACCTAAAAAAATAGATCTAGTCTAGGGGCGGCAGCTCCGGTGGCCCTCCGGCTCG
>NC_041391.1:191601310-191684326 GCF_002162155.2 Triticum dicoccoides | reverse complement strand
CGGTGAGATGGGTGGTGGCTGCAGCGGTGGTGCAGCGCGGCGGCGGTGGCAGTTGGCATCGGCGGCGGTGGCAACTGATGGCGGCGGCAGCGAATCTGGCGAGGGGCGGCGGTGGCGGCGAAAACGGGACCCAGGGGCCCCGGGGTGGCCTTTTAAAGAGGGCAGGAGAGGGCGATGGCGTGGGGAAGGGGGCACGGAGGCCGGGGCGGACATGGCGGCGGCGGCGATGCCGTGGCGGCTCGGGACTTCGTCCCGAGCTCGGGGACGAGCGGCGCGGGCGACGTGGGCTGGCTGGGCCGTGGCCTGGCTGGCTAGCTAGGCCGGCCCAGTCGACGGAAGTTTTTTTTAAACAGACAAACAAAATAAAAACAAAAGAAATAGAAATATTATATAGGCATATAATATATCAAAATTTTCAGAACAAGAATATCTACAATGTGAACATTATTCTAGCTTCCAATAAAATCTACAAAATTCAAATAAATCAAACAATGCTACTGCTCTAATAAAATCCAATAAACAACATTTTGAAAATACCAAAATTAATTCAAATTTATTTCTCTCCAATTTTCTAATGTAGGGAATCATGTTACCCTATTTTCCATATATTTTATTTTTGGAGAAAAATAATTTGAATAAAACTCCAAAATCTCCAAATTGAAAATAAATTCAAAAGAAATTTGAATTTAATTCTTTGAAACTCCCAACTCATATTTCATATGTTTTGAAGAAGTCATTTTATCTTCGCTCGTGAAAATCATTGAGTTGCGTGATGTTTATGAATCGAAATATTTCCAAATGAAATTCAAATATTTTCAAATACCCTTACATTTAATTAAATGGAAGAAGTCATATAATCTTCGCTCAAGGGTTTTGTATTTGAAAAGAATTTGAATTCATGAAGATCAGAAAAGAAAATGAAAGTTTGGGAAAGTCCTTTTATTCCCTCTGATTTAACTTTCAAAAAGTTTCGAATTTCACTCAATCAATCAATCAATCAAACAATCAATCAAAACTATCTATTTGTTTGTAACATTCCAAAATTTAGAATTTTGGGATGTTACAACAAGATGATCTTCCACCACAAGACCACAAGAACAAAGGCAAGGACAAGCTTCAAGAGGATATTTATGCATTTGAAGAAGCACCTAAGGCCTTGGTCAAGTGGGTTCCCAAGACTACGTCAAGTTCTACTTCATCAAGTACAACTACAACTCCAAGGATTCCCATCACGATGATGTGGATCCCTAAGAAGAAGAACTAGAGACTTCTTGAGGGTGACTCCGCCAACATTCTTCACTCATATCACTTTGGCAAGGACAAGTGCAATCAACTTCCATATCTTGCACTAGTTCAAGGAGTCACAAACCCTCATGTTGGTAAGGCAAGGGACAAGGTAACCTAATGCTTTCATGGACATCATCTTGTGTGTGCATCACTCTATGTCTATGGATATTCTTGTTTGTTCCTTGTGGGACTAACCCATGTAGGTATTGAAAGTGCAACTCACTCCAAAGGATTGCTCCAAATGATATACATCAAAATTAAGCATCCACATCTTCAACACCTACATGAAGTCATCATCAACAAAACCCAAGGTTAGTTCATCCCTCTAAGGGGGGATCTCACATATAGGGGGAGCTTAACTCTAAGAATTGAGTCAAAGCAACTCTAATGATGTGAACACATCAATGCACTATGTAAAAGTGGTAACCCCACTTGAGCTTAAACGATGAGTATGACCTATGATCAAATGTTCTCATTTGACTCCTAAGTCAATATACTCATATATAGATGACCTAGTCATCGCCAATTGTTTGATAGATGCTAGAATTGGTTGTGCATGCTTTGCCACATATTTCATTTGCCATCTTATTGTGTGAGCATGTTTGTTGCATATTTAACTCATTCGAGGACATCCACTTGTTGCTTTGATTGATTGGATTCTTTTTCTTTTGCCAAGTGGATGGACGAGAATGCGTAAGAACCTTCTCTAGCTATCTATGCTTTTCTTGTCTCAAACTCTATTCATGCTACATCACAAAATTTGATCAAGTCAGATTTGAACCACTCTGTGTGAGGAGCACTTGGAGTCTCCGATTCGTCGTAGACTTCAACTTCCAAAACTTCTTTATGTGTTTCGGTCTGACCGATTCTTCCATTTCAGTCATAACGAGATCACTAAGTCGATCTAGGTTTTCAATCTCGGTGCAACCGATTCGAACTTTTCGGTCTCACCGAGTTGCTGTAACTGTCAACATTTATGCATCTCGGTGCGACCGAGTTGTTCAACTCGGTCACACCGACAGTGTCGGGCTATATATACACACGGGAAAATTTTTGGAAAAATTTCTCCAAACCTCTCGCCCACGCATAGCTCGCTCTGCCTTCTAGGTCTTCGGATCGCCGACTTCGTTGCCAGCCGCCTCCTGTCGTTGGTCTCCGCTGCCGTTAACGGAATTCATCCCCGCCGTTGCCGCCGTAGAGAGTTCATCGCCGAATTAGGGTATGAACTCGATCACAGTGCTATCCTCGTTTGATTCTCTACACATTGTGTACATTATGATTCTTGCCACGATTGAAACACATCTTTCCAGTCAAAACAATCCATAGAATAGATGCGATTTGAAAATTTAGGGTTAGGTTTTCGCCGAAAACATCTCGGACCCACCAAGTTGAAAAACTTGGTCTCACCGATTCGGCTAACGCCATTGCACTAGTAACTCTCGGTCTGACCAAGAATTGCTGATCGGTGTGACCGATTTTAAGACTCAGTGAAACCCTAGCAGTCTCGGTGCCACCGAACTATGACTCGGTCTGACTAAGATCACTAGTTTAGGTTCCGAAACTGCTTCGGTATCACCAAGTTTGAAAATCGGTTGATCTGAAATGCTTTCAGTGGAAAACTAAAACTAAGTTTTTGAATCATTCTTTTGCAAAAATCTCTGCATTTTGTGATGCTCATCCATAACTATTCACAGGGCCAGCAGTCAAAGTTCTCAACATGTCAGACCAAAGTGATAGCCAGAACAGGGAAGAAGAGCAGATTCACATGAGTGACGGCACTAGTCCCTCCAGTTCCTCAGATGAAGGCAGTAGAAGTACTCCTAGCAATTTGCCCAAAGCAGCCACAAGAGCAAGAAGGAAGAGAACCTCAGACTGAGAGGATGAGGACTATGTGGCAGCTGAAGATTAGGCTACTTCCAAGAAAGTAGTGCTCAAAAAGGAGTATGGCTCAGCTAAGACCACAAAACCTGGACTGAATAGGAAGGTCCCTGCCAAGAGGACACCTATGCGTCATAGGATCAACACAAGAACCAGAGAAACCTGATCCCAAGGAGCCAGCTGTAGAAGGATGCAAGGCTCAGGCAGTGGAGATTGTCTAATCCATATGCAATCAGGAGAAGAACTGCTGTAGATTACAGGTTTCACACTAAGGAACAGCAGGACTTCTATGAGACTGTGATGTTGGATAAGAAACCCATAGTCTGTGACATGAGGTGGGTAGACTAGAAATTCATAAAGGAAAATGAGGATCACTACCCATGAGTATATGACAGCTTTAAGGCTTGTAGAGTTGATGAGTTTGTTGGACAGAAGTTCACAAACTGGAATGATGAGCTAGTTATGCAATTCTACTCCACAGCTCATTTTTATCCTGATGGCAGAATTGTCTGGATGTCTGAAGGTACAAGGTACCAATCAACTATTGAGGAATGGGCCAATCTAATTAATGCCCTAGAGGAGAAGGAAGATGACTTGGATGTCTACTCTAAGAAGAAGAAGGATCACAATTCCATGTCCCATATGTACAAGGAGATCCCAGACAAGGCCCTTGAAACTTTCAAGTTTGGGTATGTCCACTTTCTTCTCTCAGGGCTGCCAACAATCAACTGGATTCTTAGGCACACTCTCTTGCCCAAGTCAGGTGACCACAACATGATCAGAGGGCATGCAATTAATATGCTTCACATTTTTGATGTGCCACAGAGATTCAAGGTCATTAGCCTCATAGTTGAGACTATCAAGAGGACAGTAGCAGACCAAAAGAGAAGTTGTGGGTATGCCCCACAAATCCAGGAGCTGATCAACTCAAAGATGGGCACCGGAAAATATCTGTTGGATAAGGAACACTTTGTTCTCTATCCAGACTTTGAGGACAATCAAGTTGTGATGAATGAGAATGAACCATCCTTAGTGCAAGCTCAAGAGAAGAAGTAGAAAGCAAAGAAGGAGAAGGCTGCCAAGATGCCAACACTAGAGGAGGCATCTGAATACTTCCTGAAGAGCAAGCAGGACTAGTGTGGTTACTTGATAGCATCAACTCTGAGAATTGAGAAGGGGTTGGTCACCCTAACTCAAAACCAGGAGAGCCTGGAAAGAATCATGGAACAAAAATTCTATGATTTATATGTCAAAGTAACTGAGATTCAGTCAGTTGTGGAGCAGCTACAGGATGACATGCAGGAGAGGAAGGGCAGGACAACTACTGACGCTTTTGCCAGAGTGCCTCAAGCTCAGAGATCAGTTGCAGAGCCTGTGACAGACACCAGAGCCACTTCATCTGCACCAGCTACAGCTCCAGTGCAACCAGCTCCAGCAACAACTCCTTCAGCTCCATCCACATCAACTGAAGTCTTCGTCCAAGGAGCCATCTCTACACCACCAACTGAAGACCAAGCCTGAGAGACGATATAGTACTATGCATTTTCTAGGAACTGTTTGGTAACTTGTTGCCAAGAGGGGGGGTGTATAGATCATAGGCTTCAAGAGAGAGAGTTTGCTTTTGTTCTCTCTTGTCTTCTTGGTTGAACTTAATTTGCTTTGCTTTCTTGAGATACTATGCTATTGTCTGCGAGACATTGATGATCATGTGTTTGATCATAAGCTACACTTATGCTTGTTAGATGATATTATCTTATTTATCCCTATATGATCATTCACTTTGCTTGGTGATGAGTGCATGTATTCAATCTTTATTATTTTGGGCGCTCCACCAAGATGTATGTGACATGGAAGAGTAACCCATGAGCCTAATTCCCTGTGCATTTGCAGTCCAAAGCAAATCTTAAACTATGCACAAATTTAGGGGGAGCTCTTGCTTATCACATACTTCTCAAAGCGACGATGTTTTTCAATCCTATTATCATTTGTCGAAGCTTTGATCTATATGTTGTCAACAATTACCAAAAAGGGGGAGATTGAAAGTGCAACTATCCCTAGGTGGTTTTGGTAATTCATATCAACATATAGCTCATTGAGCTAATACTATTCCAAGACAAATATTTCAGGAAAGCTCAATGAATGGCATGGCATGGATGATGAAAGTGGATCCCTCAAAATATTAAGGACAAAAGGATTGTCTCAAGCTCAAAAGCTCAAGACTCTACATTTTATATTTTAGTGATCCAATATCACATTGAGTCTAGGAAAAGCCAATACTATCAAGGAGGGATGAGGTGTTTCTTAATGAGCCTCTTGCTTCAGGTGCTTAATGAGATGCTCCAAAAACCCTCAACTACCTTCTCATATCCACATATGACCTAAGCCTAAAGTCAAAATTGGTCCCACCGATTCTTTCTATCCGGCGCCACCGAGTTCAAATGTCATAGCCATTGCCACAAACCCTAGGCAAATTGGTCTCATCGATAGGGATCTCGGTCTCACCGAGATGGGATTGTAATCTCTCTGTTTCCCTTCGTAATGTTTCGGTCTAACCGAAGTGAGCGATCGGTCCCACCGAGATTGCAATGTAAACTCTCTGTTTCCCTTTCGTAACATTTCGGTCTCACCGAAAAGAGCGAATCGGTCCCACCGAGTTTACCTGACCAACTCTCTGGTTAGCTAATTACCAAAATCAGTCTCACCGAGTTTGTGTAATCGGTCTCACCGAGATTACGTTATGCCCTAACCCTAACCATATCAGTCCCACCGAGTTGCATGTCGGTCCCACTGAAATCACTAACAGTCACTAGGTTTACTGAATCGGTCCGACCGAGTTTGTTGATTCGGTCCCACCGAGATTGGTAAATTGTGTGTAACGGTTAGATTTTGTCTGGAGGCTATATATACCCCTCCACGTCCTCTTCATTCATGGAGAGAGCCACTAGAACAAACCTACACTTCCAACTTACCATTTCTGAGAGAGAACTACCTACTCATGTGTTGAGGCCAAGATATTCCATTCCTACCATATGAATCTTAATCTCTAGCCTTCCCCAAGTTTCTTTCCACTCAAATCTTCTTTCCACCAGATCCAAATCCTATGAGAGAGAGTTGAGTGTTGGGGAGACTATCATTTGAAGCACAAGAGCAAGGAGTTCATCATCAACGCACCATTTGTTACTTCTTGGAGAGTGGTGTCTCCTAGATTGGCTAGGTGTCACTTGGGTGTCTCCGACAAGATTGTGGAGTTGAACCAAGGAGTTTGTAAGGGCAAGGAGATCGCCTACTTCGTGAAGATCTACCGCTAGTGAGGCAAGTCCTTCGTGGGCGACGGCCATGGTGGGATAGACAAGGTTGCTTCTTCGTGGACCCTTCTTGGGTGGAGCCCTCCGTGGACTCGCGCAACCGTTACCCTTCGTGGGTTGAAGTCTCCATCAACGTGGATGTACGATAGCACCACCATCGGAACCACGGCTCAAAAATCACTGTGTCTCCAAATTGCGTTTGAAATCTCCAAACCCTTCCCTTTACATTCTTGCAAGTTGCATGCTTTAATTTCTGCTGCTCATATACTCTTTGCATGCTTGCTTGAATTGTGTGAAGATTGCTTGACTTGTGCAAAGATAGCTAAAATCTGCCAAAGACTAAAATTGGGAAAAGGTTAAGTTTTTAATTGGTCAAGTAGTCTAATCACCCCCCCTCTAGACATACTTCAAGGTCCTACATGGTGCCATTCCTCGCCAAGCACACCACCACAAGAACACTCCTCGCGAGGCTGTTCTTCCTCTGTACTGTTCATCATCAGCCCCAGAGGCAATCCTCCACCACACACTATAGTAGGGTATTACACCACAACGGTGGCCCGAACTTGTATAAACCTTGTGTCCCTCGTGTTGTTCATCGTGTAGCTTAGATTCATGGCGAGGCATTGGGACGTGGATTGGTAGGGAGAAGCTCTTCGTGCGCACCCTAGAGTTTGAACCTTAAGGGTTTTGCCGGAACCCGATATCCGACATTTGGCGGGCCAGGTAGGGGTGCGCCAAAATCCTCTTTTCGCCGATATGCGTTCCACTGCTTCATCGCATCCATGTCCAGTGACCCGACGGCCAACACCGACCGCTGTGCGGCATGACCTGCACATGTCGCACCGCCTGCCCAAGGTGACCTCAACCCCACGCCTCAGGCAGCCCGCGCTCTGCAGAATGCTGCGAGGTGCGGGCGATGCGGCCAAGCGCCACCTGCCCTCACTCCGCGATAGGTGCGATCAGCAGCAAGGGCCTCAAACCACGCCACGGCCACAACGCCACACACCCGATGGGAGCAGGCGAACATGAAGGCCGCGCTCACGGTGGCTCGGGAACTGCTATGGTGCAAGCTGCAAGAGAGCGGCCGTGACGTGCTGCTGGACCGCGTCGCCGAGCTCCTGGATGCCGCAGCTTCAGGGGCGCCTCCTTTCTTCGTCCAGCTTCCACCCCAAGCCCCGGGCGGATCATACGGGAGGCCCATCCGCGCCAATGCGCCCTCAGGCGCATCCCATGGCTTCATCAACACCAGCTCGACCATCAGCGCTGGGCGTCAAGCTATACCAGCACCGCCCCTGGTGAGCGAGGGCATGCGCATCGCCGCCTACGGCCCGGGTGGGCCGCCGCCCTATCACCCCCAAGATGGTGTTTCGAGCCAAGCCGCATGGAGCGTGGGGCACTACGGCCAAGTCTACAGGGCGGCGACCTCGGAGGCTTATGTGCCCCACATGGTGGATGGGGAATACGCACAGGAAGAAGACCATGGCTCGTTCCTCGGGCCAGGCTGGGAGGAAGAGACGCCAGAAGCCGAGCCTTTTCAGGATCCTCAAGGAATCCTCGCCAACCGCGCCAGCAGCAGCAGCTATCGGGTACCACTAATTCCTCAGGAGCAAGCTTATGCTAACCATGGGTCGCAGGAAGTCCAGGTCACTGCAGCGGAAGGCTGTCCCAGCTCGGCATCCTCCCTTCCACCAGGAGGGGCGCACTAGGGGCTACAGAAGAGGGGCCGGGAGCCAGGCCCCTCCCCACGGCGCGTAGAGCAAGGTGTTTCTCAGAGGTAGGCCCTCTGCTGGGGAGGTGCCGCAAGGCCTGCCCCCAGCAGAGGACCCGTGGTCGTCGGGGGAACTGCTGGCGTCCCCTTTACCACATTGGCATCATCCTTGGTTTCCGATCGCCGTCAATGGCGGTCAAAGGTGGTGCAAGGCAGGGCCCTCATCTGGCGATAAGAAGCAAGGCCGGTACCTGTGAAGAAGGCCCAGTGCATGTGAAGCTCGCCACCCGTGACACTCTCACGTAATAATGAGTTGGGGCTGTACACGCCCCGGAGTCTCCGGAGAGCCGCCCTCGGGCCTCGGGGGCTCCCTCCCATGCCCAGTGGCAGCACTTAGCTCCGCGATGGTGCGAAGATGTCGAAGACTAGACTAGGTGCCAGACGCGGCCTTTCGTTTTTCGCCTCCTTTTATGTGGTCGAGCTTTCTCGCTTTGGATTTAAGTTGAAGTTGAATTTGTGTTAGCGTATGCAGGGAGGGGTGTCTTGTCTTATTCACGTGATTTCTCGTGTTCCGGTTCTGCCCAAGTTGGAATTCACACTAGCTGCCTCCCCCTTGTGAGCCCCTCGCGGGCCGGGCTGGGTTCAGCACACTCGCGCATGCCGTCCCGCGGCCAGCACCTGCTCTCGCGAGGCTCTCACCAAATGGTCAGCAGGTCTCCCGAAGGACCCTCGGGGAATCACCAGAAGCCTATTCAGGGCTCGCCCGGGATAAAGGTAAATTACAACAACTAACCCATCACGGGGCTCGTACCATCATGCAAGCACGCATTCAACATCGTTCCTAAAGGCATGAGGACAATGATCTTTCTTACATGAGGGGCTTCCCCTCCCAAAAATGCTCTTACAACCTCCAGGGCCATGCCCGAGCTTTTTGTGTGCAGGATAAACAACAAAGGGATACATGATCAGTCAGACATGTCGCTCACCACATCCTCTTGGTCGCCTCCGGAGGCGTCACTGGCGCCGCTGTCACTGTCACTGGCATCGCCATCGCCGCCACCGGCGCCATCTTCGCCGTTGTTCACCACGTCACCCTCATCCGCGGCAACTATCACTGTTGGGGAACGTAGCAGAAATTCAAAATTTTCCTACGAGTCACCAAGATCTATCTATGGAGAGACTAGCAACAAGAGAGAGGGGAGTGCATCTACATACCCTTGTAGATCGCTAAGCGGAAGCGTTCAAGTGAACGGGGTTGATGGAGTCGTACTCGTCGTGATCCAAATCACCGATGATCCTAGCGCCGAACGGACGGCACCTCCGCTTTCAACACACGTACGGTTGGGAGAGACATCTCCTCCTTCTTGATCCAGCAAGGGGAAGGAGAGGTTGATGGAGATCCAGCAGCACGATGGCATGGTGGTGGAAGTAGCGGGATCCCGGCAGGGCTTCGCCAAGCGCAAGCGGGGAGGAAGTGGTGTTACAGGAGGGAGGGAGGCGCCAGGGACTCAGGTGTGGCTGCCTTCCCTCCCCTCCACTATATATAGGGGTCTAGGGGGGGCGTCGGCCCCTTGTAGATCCCATCTAGGGAGGGGGGCGGCAGCCCTAGGGGTGGCTTGGCCTCCAAGCCAAGTGGAGGCGCCCCCACCCCTTAGGGTTTCTAACCCTAGGCGCATGGGAGGCCCAAAGGGGGGCGCACCAGCCCACCAGGGGCTGGTTCCCACGCCCCTCAGCCTATGGGTCCCTCCGGGATAGGTGGCCCCACTCGGTGGAACCCCGGGACCCTTCCGGTGGTCCCGGTACAATACCGATGACCCCCAAAACTTTCCCGGTGACCAAAACAGGACTTCCCATATATAAATCTTTACCTCCGGACCATTCCAGAACTCCTCGTGACGTCCGGGATCTCATCTGGGACTCCGAACAACATTCAGGTTACCACATACTATTATCTCTACAACCCTAGTGTCACCGAACCTTAATTGTGTAGACCCTACGAGTTCGGGAACCATGCAGACATGACCGAGACAACTCTCCGGCCAATAACCAGCAGTGGGATCTGGATACCCATGTTGGCTCCCACATGTTCCATGATGATCTCATCGGATGAACCATGACGTCAAGGACTCAAATCAATCCCGTATACAATTCCCTTTGTCTAGCGGTATTGTACTTGCCCGAGATTCGATCGTGGGTATCCCGATACCTTGTTCAACCTCATTACCAGCAAGTCTCTTTACTCGTTCCATAACACATCATCCCGTGAGCAACCCCTTGGTCACATTGTGCACATTATGATGATGTCCTACCGAGTGGGCCCAGAGATACCTCTCCGTCACACGGAGTGACAAATCCCAGTCTCGATTCGTGCCAACCCAACAGACACTTTCGGAGATACCCGTAGTGCACCTTTATAGCCACCCAGTTACGTTGTGATGTTTGGTACACCCAAAGCATTCCTACGGTATCCGGGAGTTGCACAATCTCATGGTCTAAGGAAATGATACTTGACATTAGAAAAGCTTTAGCATACGAACTACACGATCTTTTATGCTAGGCTTAGGATTGGGTCTTGTCCATCACATCACTCTCCTAATGATGTGATCCCGTTATCAATGACATCCAATGTCCATGGTCAGGAAACCGTAACCATCTATTGATCAACGAGCTTGTCAACTAGAGGCTTACTAGGGACATGGTGTTGTCTATGTATCCACACATGTATCTGAGTTTCCTATCAATACAATTCTAGCATGGATAATAAACGATTATCATGAACAAGGAAATATAATAATAATAACTAATTTATTATTGCCTCTAGGGCATATTTCGAACAGTCTCCCACTTGCACTAGAGTCAATAATCTAGTTCACATCGCCATGTGATTAACACTGACAGGTCACGTCGCCATGTGACCAACATCCAAAGAGTTTACTAGTGTCACTAAACTAGTTCACATCACGATGTGATTAACACTCAATGAGTTCTGGGGTTTGATCATGTTTTGCTTGTGAGAGAGGTTTTAGTCAACGGGTCTGCAACATTCAGATCCGTATGTATTTCGCAAATCTCTAGGTCATATTGTAAATGCTGCTTCCACGCTCCACTTGGAGCTATTCCAAATGGTTGCTCCACTATACGTATCCGGTTTGCTACTCAGAGTCATTCGGGTAGGTGTTAAAGCTTGCATCGACGTAACCCTTTACGCCGAACTCTTTATCACCTCCATAATCAAGAAACATGTCCTTATTTACTCCAAGGACAATTTTGACCGTTGTCCAATGATTCATTCCTGGATCACTCTTGTACCCCCTTGCCAGACTCATGGCAAGGCACACTACCAGTGTGGTACACAGCATAGCATACTATAGAGCCTACGTCTGAAGCATAGGGGACGACCTTCGTCCTTTCTCTCTCTTCTACCGTGGTCGAGCTTTACCTCTTAACTTCATACCTTACAACTCAGGCAAGAACTCCTTCTTTGACTGATCCATCTTGAACACCTTCAAGATCATGTCAAGGCATGTGCTCATTTGAAAGTACCATTTAGTGTTTTTGATCTATCCTCATAGATCTTGATGATCAATGTTCAAGCAGCTTAATTCGGGTTTTCTATTGAAAAACACTTTTCAAATAACACTATATGCTTTCCAGAAATTCTACAACATTTCCGATCAACAATATGTCATTCACATATACTTATCGGAAATTCTATAGTGCTTCCACTCACTTCTTTGGAAATATAAGTTTCTCATAAACTTTGTATAAACCCAAAATCTTTGATCATCTCATCAAAGCGTACATTCCAACTCCGAGATGGTTACCCCAGTCCTTAGAAGGATTGCTGGAGCTTTGCATACTTGTTAGCGTCTTTCGGGGTTTGTCAAAACCTTCTGGTTGTATCACATACAACCTTTCCTCAAGAAAATTGTCGAGGAAACAATGTTTTGACATCCTATCTGCAAGATTTCATAAATAATGCAGTAACTGCTAATCGAATTCCAATAGACTCTTAGCATCGCTACGAGTGAGAAAGCCTCACCATAGTCAACTCCTTGAACTTGTTGGAAATCATCTTAACGACAAGTCGAGCTTTCTTAATGGTGATACTTACCATCATTGTCCGTCTTCCTTTTAAAATCCATCTGTACTCAACAACCTTACGACCATCAAGTAGTTCTTCCAAAGTCTACACTTTGTATGGATCCTCTCTCAGATTTTGTGGCCTGTCGCCATTTGTCAAAATCCGGGCCCACCATCGCTTCACATAGCTCATAGGTTCATTGTTGTCTAGCAACATGACCTCCAAGACAGGATTACCGTACCACTCTGAAGTAGTACGCATCCTTGTCGACCTACGAGGTTTGGTAGTGATTTCGTCGGAAGTTTCATGATCACTATCATAAGCTTCTACTTCAATTGGTGTAGGCGCTACACGAACAACTTCCTGTGCCCTGCTACAAACTAGTTGAAGTGATGGTTCAATAACCTCATCTAGTCTCCACCATCCTCCCACTCAATTCTTTCGAGAGAGACTTTTCCTCGAGAAAGGACCCATTTCTAGAAACACTTACTTTTGCTTCTGGATCTGAGATAGGAGGTATACCCAACCATTTTGGGTATCCTATGAAGATGTATTTATCCGTTTTGGGTTCGAGCTTATCACGATGAAACTTTTCCACATAAGCGTCGCAGCCCCAAACTTTCAAGAAACGACAGCTTAGGTTTCTCTAAACCATAGTTCATACGGTGTCATCTCAACGGAAATACGTGGTGCCCTATTTAAAGTGAATGCGGTTGTCTCTAATGCCTAACCCATGAACGATAGTGGTAATTAGATAAGAGACATCATGGTATGCCCCGTATCCAATAGGGTGCATCTATGATGTTCGGACACACCATCACACTATGGTGTTCCAGGCGGTGTTAGTTGTGAAACAATTTCCACAATGTCTCAATTGTGTACCAAACTCGCAACTCAGATATTCATCTCTATGATCACATCATAGACATTTTATCCTCTTGTCATGAAGATCTTCAACTTCACTCTGAAATTACTTGAACCTTTCAATAATTCAGACTTGTGTTTCATCAAGTAAATATACAACATCTACTCAAATCATCTGTGAAGTAAGAATATAATGATATCCACTGCGTTCCTCAGCACTCATTGGACTGCACACATCAAAATGTATTACTTCCAACAAGTTGCTTTCTTGTTCCATCTTACTGAAAACGAGGCTTTTCAGTCATCTTGCCCATGTGGTATGATTTGCATGTCTCAAGTGATTCAAAATCAAGTGAGTCCAAACGATCCATCTGCATGGAGTTTCTTCATGCGTATACACCAATAGACATGGTTCGCATGTCTCAAACTTTTCAAAAACGAGTGAGTCCAAAGATCCATCAACATGGAGCTTCTTCATGCGTTTTACACCAATATGGCTTACATGGCAGTGCCACAAGTAAGTGGTACTATCATTACTATCTTATATCTTTTGGCATGAAAATGTGTATCACTACGATCGAGATTCAATAAACCATTCATTTTAGGTGCAAGACCATTGAAGGTATTATTCAAATAAACAGAGTAACCATTATTCTCCTTAAATGAATAACCGTATTGCGATAGACATAATCCAATCATCTCTATGCTCAACGCAAACACCAAATCTCGATGGTAGAGGGAGCGTGCGATGCTTGATCACATCAACCTTGGAAACACTTCCAACACATATCATCAGCTCACCTTTAGCTAGTCTCCGTTTATTCTGTAGCTTTTATTTCGAGTTACTAACACTTAGCAACCGAACCGGTATCTAATACCCTGGAGCTAATAGGAGTACTAGTAAAGTACACATTAACATAATGTCTATCCAATATACTGTTGGGTTTCGTAGTAATTTCCAAAATTTTCCTACGCGCACACAGGATCATGTGATGCATAGCAACGAGGGGAGAGTGTTGTCTACGTACCCAACGCAGACCGACTGCGGAAGCGATGACATGACGTAGAGGAAGTAGTCGTACGTCTTCACGATCCAACCGATCAAGCACCGAAACTACGGCACCTCCGAGTTCGAGCACACGTTCAGCCCGATGACGATCCCCGGACTCCGATCCAGCAAAGTGTCGGGGAAGAGTTTCGTCAGCACGACGGCGTGGTGACGATCTTGATGAACTACAGCAGCAGGGCTTCGCCTAAACTCCGCTACAGTATTATCGAGGAATATGGTGGCAGGGGGCACCGCACACGGCTAAGGAATCGATCACGTGGATCAACTTGTGTCAACTTGTTTGTTTAGAGGTGCCCCTGCCTCCGTATATAAAGGAGGAGAGGAGGGGAGGCTGGCCGGCCAAAGAGGGAGGCGCAGGAGAGTCCTACTCCCTCTGGGAGTAGGATTCCTCCCCCCAATCCTAGTCCAACTAGGATTCCTCGGAGGGGAAGGGAGAGAGGGGGGCCGGCCACCTTCTCCTAGTCCTAATAGGACTAGGGGAGGGGGAAGAGGCGCAGCCACCTTGGGCTGCCCCTTTCTCCTTTCCACTAAGGCCCATGAAGGCCCATATGGCTCCCGGGGGGTTCCGGTAACCTCCCGGTAACCCGGTAAAATCCCGATTTCACCCGGAACACTTCCGATGTCCAAACATAGGCTTCCAATATATCAATCTTTACGTCTCGACCATTTCGAGACTCCTCGTCATGTCCGTGATCACATCCGGGACTCCGAACAACCTTTGGTACATCAAAATGCATAAACTCATAATATAACTGTCATCGTAACCTTAAGCGTGCGGACCCTACGGGTTCGAGAACAATGTAGACATGACCGAGACATGTCTCCGGTCAATAACCAATAGCGGGACCTGGATGCCCATATTGGCTCCTACATATTCTACGAAGATCTTTATCGGTCAGACCGCATAACAACATACGTTGTTCCCTTTGTCATCGGTATGTTACTTGCCCGAGATTTGATCGTCGGTATCCAATACCTAGTTCAATCTCGTTACCGGCAAGTCTCTTTACTCGTTCCGTAATACATCATCTCACAACTAACATATTAGTTGTAGTGCTTGCAAGGCTTATGTGATGTGCATTACCGAGAGGGCCCAGAGATACCTCTCCGACAATCGGAGTGACAAATCCTAATCTCGAAATACGCCAACCCAACATCGACCATTGGAGACACCTGTAGTACTCCTTTATAATCACCCATTTACGTTGTGACGTTTGGTAGTACCCAAAGTGTTCCTCCGGTAAACGGGAGTTGCATAATCTCAAAGTCATAGGAACATGTATAAGTCATGAAGAAAGCAATAGCAACATACTAAACGATCAGGTGCTAAGCTAATGGAATGGGTCAGGTCAATCAGATCATTCTACTAATGATGTGACCTCGTTAATCAAATAACAACTCATTGTTCATGGTTAGGAAACATAACCATCTTTGATTAACGAGCTAGTCAAGTAGAGGCATACTAGTGACACTCTGTTTGTCTATGTATTCACACATGTATTATGTTTCCGGTTAATACAATTCTAGCATGAATAATAAACATTTATCATGATATAAGGAAATAAATAATAACTTTATTATTGCCTCTAGGGCATATTTCCTTCAGTCTCCCACTTGCACTAGAGTCAATAATCTAGTTCACATCGCCATGTTATTTAACAGCAATAGTTCATATCACCATGTGATTAACACCCATAGTTCACATCGCTATGTAACCAACACCCAAAGGGTTTACTAGATTCAGTAATCTAGTTTACATCGCTATGTGATTAACACCCAAAGAGTACTAAGGTGTGATCATGTTTTGCTCGTGAGAGAAGCTTAGTCAACGGGTCTGTCATATTCAGAGCCGTATGTATTTTGCAAATATCCTATGTCTACAATGCTCTGTGCGGAGCTACTCTAGCTAATTGCTCCCACTTTTAATATGTATCCAGATTGAGACTTAGAGTCATCTGGATCAGTGTAAAAGTTTGCACTGATGTAACTTTTACAACAAACTCTTTTATCACTTCCATAATCGAGAAACATCTCCTTAGTCCTTACTAAGGATATTCTTGACCAATGTCCAGTGATCTACTCCTAGATCACTATTGTACTCCCTTGCCAAATACAGAGCAAGGTATACAATAGGTCTGGTACATAGCATAGCATACTTTATAGAACCTATGACTGAGGCATAGGGAATGACTTTTCATTCTCTTTCTATTTTCTGCTGTGATCGGGATTTGAGTCTTACTCAATTTCATACCTTTGCAACACAGGCAAGAACTCTTTCTTTAACTGTTCCATTTTGAACTATTTCAAAATCTTGCCAAGGTATGTAGTCATTGAAAATCTTATCAAGTGTCTTGATCTATCTCAATAGATCTTGATTCTCAATATATAAGTAGCTTTTACTGAGGTCTTTTCTTGAAAAACTTTTATTCAAGTATCCCTTTATGCTATCCAGAAATTCTATATTATTTCCAATCAATAATATGTCATCCACATATAATATCAGAAATGCTACAGAGCTCCCACTCACTTTCTTGTAAATACAGGCTTCTCCAAAAGTCTGTATAAAACCAAATGCTTTGATCACACTATCAAAACGTTTATTCCAACTCTGAGAGGCTTACACCAGTCCATAAATGGATCGCTGGAGCTTGCACACTTTGTTAGCTCCCTTTGGATTGACAAAACCTTCTGGTTGCATCATATACAACTCTTCTTTAATAAATCCATTAAGGAATGCAGTTTTGTTTATCCATTTGCCAGATTTCATAAAATGCGGCAATTGCTAACATGATTCGGACAGACTTTTAAGCATCGATACGAGCAAGAAAATCTCATCGTATTCAACACCTTGAACTTTGTCAAAAACCTTTTTCGACAAGTCTAGCTTTGTAGATAGTAACACTTCTATCAATGTCTGTCTTCCTCTTGAAGATCCATTTATTCTTAATGACTCACCGATCATCGGGCAAGTCAATCAAAGTCTACACTTTGTTCTCATACATGGATCATATCTCAGATTTCATGGCTTCTAGCCACTTTGCGGAATCTGGGCTCACCATCGCTTCTTCATAGTTCGTAGGTTCATCATGATCTAGTAGCATGACCTCCAGAACAGGATTACCGTACCACTCTGGTGCGGATCTTACTCTGGTTGATCTACGAAGTTCAGTAGTATCTTGATCTGAAGTTTCATGATCATTATCATTGGCTTCCTCACTGACTGGTGTAGATGTCACTGAAACAGTTTTCTGTGATGAACTACTTTCCAGTAAGGGAGCAGGTACAGTTACCTCGTCAAGTTCTACTTTCCTCCCACTCACTTCTTTCGAGAGAAACTCCTTCTCCAGAAAGTTTCCGAATTTAGCAACAAAAGTCTTGCCTTTCGGATCTGTGATAGAAGGTGTATCCAATAGTTTCCTTTGGATATCCTATGAAGACGCACTTCTCCGATTTGAGTTTGAGCTTATCAGGATGAAACTTTTCCATATAAGCATCGCAACCCCAAATTTAAGAAACGACAACTTTGGTTTCTTGCTAAACCACAGTTCATAAGGCGTCGTCTCAACGGATTTTGATGGTGCCCTATTTTAAAACGTGAATGCAGCTGTCTCTAATGCATAACCCCAAAACGATAGTGGTAAAGAGATATCATAGATCACACCATATCAAATAAAGTGCGGTTACGACGTTCGGACACACCATAACGATGTGGTGTTCCAGGTGGCGTGAGCTGTGAAACTATTCCACATTGTTTTAATTGAAGACCAAACTCGTAACTCAAATATTTGTCTCCGCGATCAGATCGCAGAAACTTTATTTTCTTGTTACGATGATTTTTCCACTTCACTCTGAAATTCTTTGAACCTTTCAACTATTTCAGACTTATGTTTCATCAAGTAGATATACCCATATCTGCTCAAATCATCTTGTGAAGGTCAGAAAACAACGATGCTTGCCACGAGCAACAGCACTCATTGGATCGCATACATCAGTATGTATTATTTCCAACAAGTCAGTAACTCGTTCCATTGTTCCGAAGAACGGAGTTTTAGTCATCTTGCCCAAAAGGCACGGTTCGCAAGCATCAAATGATTCATAACCAAGTGATTCCGAAAATCCATCTTTATGGAGTTTCTTCATGCGCTTTACACCGATATGACCCAAACGGCAGTGCCACAAATAAGTTGCACTATCATTATTAACTTTGCATCTTTTGGCATCAATATTATGAATATGTGTATCACTACGATCGAGATCCAATGAACCATTTTCATTGGGTGTGTAACCATATAAGGTTTTATTCATGTAAATAGAACAACAGTTTATTCTCTTACTTAAATGAATAACCGTATTGCAATAAACATGATCAAATCATATTCATGCTCAACGCAAACACCAAATAACACTTATTCAGGTTCAACACTAATCCCGAAAGTATAGGGAGTGTGCGACGATGATCATATCAATCTTGGAACCACTTCCAACATACATCGTCACTTCACCCTTAACTAGTCTCTGTTTATTCTGCAACTCCCGTTTTGAGTAACTGAACAAGTATCAAATACTGAGGGGTTGCTATAAACACTAGTAAAGCACACATCAAACACCTGTATATCAAATATACCCTTTTTTTTTTACTTTGCCATCCTTCTTATCCACCAAATATTTAGGGTAGTTCCGCTTCCAGTGACCATTTCCTTTGCAGTGTAAGCACTCAGTTTCAGGCTTTGGTTCAGCTTTGGGCTTCTTCGTGGGAGTGACAACTTGCTTGTCAATCTACTTGAAGTTCCCCTTTCTTTCCCTTTGCCCTTTTCTTGAAACTAGTGATCTTGTCAACCATCAACACTTGATGCTCTTTCTTGATTTCTACCTTCGTTGATTTCAACATCACGAAGAGCTCGGGAATCATTTTCATCATCCCTTGCATACTATAGTTCATCACGAAGTTCTACTAACTTGGTGATGGTGACTAGAGAATTCTGTCAATCACTATCTTATCTGGAAGATTAACTCCCACTGAATTCAAGCGATTGAAGTACCCAGACAATCTGAGCACATGCTCACTAGTTGAGCGATTCTCCTCCATCTTTTAGCTATAGAACTTGTTGGAGACTTCATATCTCTCAACTCGGGTATTTTCTTGAAATATTAACTTCAATTCCTGGAACATCTTATATGGTCCATGACGTTCAAAACGTCTTTGAAGTCCCGATTCTAAGCCGTTAAGCATGGTGCACTAAACTATCAAGTAGTCATCATATTGAGCTAGCCAGACGTTCATAACTTCTGCATCTGCTCCTGCAATAGGTCTGTCACCTAGCGGTGCATTAAGGACATAATTCTTCTGTGCAGCAATGAGGATTTAACCTCAGATCACGGATCAAATCCGCAACATTGCTACTAACATTTTTCAACACAATTTTCTCTAGGAACATATCAAAATAAACACAGGGAAGCAACAACGCGAGCTATTGATCTACAACATGATTTGCAAAATACTACCAGGACTAAGTTCATGATAAATTTAAGTTCAATTTAATCATATTACTTAAGAACTCCCACTTAGATAGACATCCCTCTAATCCTCTAAGTGATCACGTGATCCAAATCAACTAAACCATATCCGATCATCACGTGAGATGGAGTAGTTTCATCGGTGAACATCATTATGTTGATCATATCTACTATATGATTCACGCTCGACCTTTTGGTCTCCGTGTTCCGAGGCCATATCTGCATATGCTAGGCTCGTCAAGTTTAACCTGAGTATTCTGCGTGCGCAACTGTTTTGCACCCGTTGTATTTGAACGTAGAGCCTATCACACCCGATCATCACGTGGTGTCTCAGCACGAAGAACTTTTGCAACGGTGCATACTCAGGGAGAACACTTCTTGATAATTTAGTGAGAGATCATCTTATAATGCTACCGTCAATCAAAGCAAGATAAGATGCATAAAAAGATAAACATCACATGCAATCAATATAAGTGATATGATATGGCCATCATCATCTTGTGCTTGTGATCTCCATCTCCGAAGCACCGTCATGATCACCATCGTCACCGGCGCGACACCTTGATCTCCATCGTAGCATCGTTGTCGTCTCGCCAATCTTATGCTTCCACGACTATCACTACCGTTTAGTAATAAAGTAAAGCATTACATCGCGATTGCATTGCATACAATAAAGCGACAACCATATGGCTCCTGCCAGTTGCCGATAACTTGGTTACCAAACATGATCATCTCATACAATAAAATTCAGCATCATGCCTTGACCATATCACATCACAACATGCCCTGCAAAAACAAGTTAGACGTCCTCTACTTTGTTGTTGCATGTTTTACGTGGCTGCTACGGGCTTAAGTAAGAACCAATCTCACCTACGCATCAAAAACCACAACGATAGTTTGTCAAATAGACTCCGTTTTAACCTTCTCAAGGACCGGGCGTAGCCATACTTGGTTCAACTAAAGTTGGAGAGGCAGTCGCCCGCAAGCCATCTCTGTGCAAAGCACGTCGAGGGAACCGGTCTCGCGTAAGCGTACGCGTAAGGTTGGTCCGGGTCATCTCGTCCAACAATGCCGCTGAACCAAAATATGACATGCTGGTAGGCAGTATGACTTGTATCGTCCACAACTCACTTGTGTTCTACTCGTGCATATAACATCAACATCATTAACCTAGGCTCGGATGCCACTGTTGGGTTTCGTAGTAATTTCCAAAATTTTCCTACGCGCACACAGGATCATGTGATGCATAGCAACGAGGGGAGAGTGTTGTCTACGTACCCAACGCAGACCGACTGCGGAAGCGATGACATGACGTAGAGGAAGTAGTCGTACGTCTTCACGATCCAACCGATCAAGCACCGAAACTACGGCACCTCCGAGTTCGAGCACACGTTCAGCCCGATGACGATCCCCGGACTCCGATCCAGCAAAGTGTCGGGGAAGAGTTTCGTCAGCACGACGGCGTGGTGACGATCTTGATGAACTACAGCAGCAGGGCTTCGCCTAAACTCCGCTACAGTATTATCGAGGAATATGGTGGCAGGGGGCACCGCACACGGCTAAGGAATCGATCACGTGGATCAACTTATGTCAACTTGTGTGTTTAGAGGTGCCCCTGCCTCCGTATATAAAGGATGGAGGAGGAGGAGGCCGGCCAAGGCAAAGGTGCGGCCAGGATAGGGAGTCCTACTAGGACTCCAAGTCCTAGTAGGAGTCCACCAAGAGGGGACGAAGGGAGAAGGAATAGGAGGAGAAGGAGAGGTGGCCGGCCCCCTTTTCCCTAGTCCAATTCGGACCAAAGGGGAGGGGGGGCGCAGCAGCCTTTTTCCTCTTCCCACTAAAGCCCATCAAGGCCCATTACTTCTCCCGTAACTACCCGGTACTCCGAAAAATACCCGAATCACTCGGAACCTTTCCGATGTCCGAATATAGTCGTCCAATATATTGATCTTTACGTCTCGACCATTTCGAGACTCCTCGTCATGTCCCCGATCTCATCCGGGACTCCGAACTCCTTCAGTACATCAAAATGCATAAACTCATAATATAACTGTCATCGTAACCTTAAGCGTGCGGACCCTACGGGTTCGAGAACAATGTAGACATGACCGAGACATGTCTCCGGTCAATAACCAATAGCGGGACCTGGATGCCCATATTGGCTCCTACATATTCTACGAAGATCTTTATCGGTCAGACCGCATAACAACATACGTTGTTCCCTTTGTCATCGGTATGTTACTTGCCCGAGATTTGATCGTCGGTATCCAATACCTAGTTCAATCTCGTTACCGGCAAGTCTCTTTACTCGTTCCGTAATACATCATCTCACAACTAACATATTAGTTGTAGTGCTTGCAAGGCTTATGTGATGTGCATTACCGAGAGGGCCCAGAGATACCTCTCCGACAATCGGAGTGACAAATCCTAATCTCGAAATACGCCAACCCAACATCGACCATTGGAGACACCTGTAGTACTCCTTTATAATCACCCATTTACGTTGTGACGTTTGGTAGTACCCAAAGTGTTCCTCCGGTAAACGGGAGTTGCATAATCTCATAGTCATAGGAACATGTATAAGTCATGAAGAAAGCAATAGCAACATACTAAACGATCAGGTGCTAAGCTAATGGAATGGGTCATGTCAATCAGATCATTCTACTAATGATGTGACCTCGTTAATCAAATAACAACTCATTGTTCATGGTTAGGAAACATAACCATCTTTGATTAACGAGCTAGTCAAGTAGAGGCATACTAGTGACACTCTGTTTGTCTATGTATTCACACATGTATTATGTTTCCGAAAATACAATTCTAGCATGAATAATAAACATTTATCATGATTATAAGGAAATAAATAATAACTTTATTATTGCCTCTAGGGCATATTTCCTTCAGTCTCCCACTTGCACTAGAGTCAATAATCTAGATTACACTGTAATGAATCTAACACCCATGGAGCTTTGGTGCTGATCATGTTTTGCTCGTGGAAGAGGCTTAGTCAACGGGTCTGCAACATTCAGATCCGTATGTATCTTGCAAATCTCTATGTCTCCCACCTGGACTAGATCCCGGATGGAGTTGAAGCGTCTCTTGATGTGTTTGGTCCTTTTGTGAAATCTGGATTCCTTTGCCAAGGCAATTGCACCAGTATTGTCACAAAAGATTTTCATTGGACCCGATGCACTAGGTATGACACCTAGATCGGATATGAACTCCTTCATCCAGACTCCTTCATTTGCTGCTTCCGAAGCAGCTATGTATTCCGCTTCACATGTAGATCCCGCTACGACGCTTTGTTTAGAACTGCACCAACTGACAGCTCCACCGTTTAATGTAAACACGTATCCGGTTTGCGATTTTAGAATCGTCCGGATCAGTGTCAAAGCTTGCATCAACGTAACCTTTTACGATGAGCTCTTTGTCACCTCCATATACGAGAAACATATCCTTAGTCCTTTTCAGGTATTTCAGGATGTTCTTGACCGCTGTCCAGTGATCCACTCCTGGATTACTTTGGTACCTCCCTGCTAAACTTATAGCAAGGCACACATCAGGTCTGGTACACAGCATTGCATACATGATAGAGCCTATGGCTGATGCATAGGGAACATCTTTCATATTCTCTCTATCTTCTGCAGTGGTCGGGCATTGAGTCTTACTCAATTTCACACCTTGTAATACAGGCAAGAATCCTTTCTTTGCTTGATCCATTTTGAATTTCTTCAAAATCTTGTCAAGGTATGTGCTTTGTGAAAGTCCAATTAAGTGTCTTGATCTATCTCTATAGATCTTAATGCCTAATATGTAAGCAGCTTCACCGAGGTCTTTCATTGAAAAACTTTTATTCAAGTATCCCTTTATGCTATCCAGAAATTCTATATCATTTCCAATGAGTAATATGTCATCCACATATAATATCAGAAATGCTACAGAGCTCCCACTCACTTTCTTGTAAATACAGGCTTCTCCGAAAGTCTGTATAAAACCAAATGCTTTGATCACACTATCAAAACGTTTATTCCAACTCCGAGAGGCTTGCACCAGTCCATAAATGGATCGCTGGAGCTTGCACACTTTGTTAGCTTCCTTTGGATCGACAAAACCTTCTGGTTGCATCATATACAACTCTTCTTCCAGAAATCCATTCAGGAATGCAGTTTTGACATCCATCTGCCAAATTTCATAATCATAAAATGCGGCAATTGCTAACTGTTGGGTTTCGTAGTAATTTCAAAAAATTTCCTACGCGCACACAGGATCATGTGATGCATAGCAACGAGAGGAGAGTGTTGTCTACGTACCCAACGCAGACCGACTGCGGAAGCAATGACACGACGTAGAGGAAGTAGTCGTACGTCTTCACGATCCAACCGATCAAGCACCGAAACTACGGCACCTCCGAGTTCGAGCACACGTTCAGCTCGATGACGATCCCCGGACTCCGATCCAGCAAAGTGTCGGGGAAGAGTTTCGTCAGCACGACGGCGTGGTGACGATCTTGATGAACTACAGCAGCAGGGCTTCGCCTAAACTCCGCTACAGTATTATCGAGGAATATGGTGGCAGGGGGCACCGCACACGGCTAAGGAATCGATCACGTGGATCAACTTGTGTCAACTTGTGTGTTTAGAGGTGCCCCTGCCTCCGTATATAAAGGAGGAGAGGAGGGGAGGCTGGCCGGCCAAAGAGGGAGGCGCAGGAGAGTCCTACTCCCTCTGGGAGTAGGATTCCTCCCCCCAATCCTAGTCCAACTAGGATTCCTCGGAGGGGAAGGGAGAGAGGGGGGCCGGCCACCTTCTCCTAGTCCTAATAGGACTAGGGGAGGGGAAAGAGGCGCAGCCACCTTGGGCTGCCCCTTTCTCCTTTCCACTAAGGCCCATGATGGCTCATATGGCTCCCGGGGGGTTCCGGTAACCTCCCGGTAACCCGGTAAAATCCCGATTTCACCCGGAACACTTCCGATGTCCAAACATAGGCTTCCAATATATCAATCTTTACGTATCGACCATTTCGAGACTCCTCGTCATGTCCGTGATCACATCCGGGACTCCGAACAACCTTCGGTACATCAAAATGCATAAACTCATAATATAACTGTCATCGTAACCTTAAGCGTGCGGACCCTACGGGTTCGAGAACAATGTAGACATGACCGAGACATGTCTCTGGTCAATAACCAATAGCGGGACCTGGATGCCCATATTGGCTCCTACATATTCTACGAAGATCTTTATCGGTCAGACCGCATAACAACATACGTTGTTCCCTTTGTCATCGGTATGTTACTTGCCCGAGATTCGATCGTCGGTATCCAATACCTAGTTCAATCTCGTTACCGGTAAGTCTCTTTACTCGTTCCGTAATACATCATCTCACAACTAACATATTAGTTGTAATGCTTGCAAGGCTTATGTGATGTGTATTACCGAGAGGGCCCAGAGATACCTCTCCGACAATCGGAGTGACAAATCCTAATCTCGAAATACGCCAACCCAACATCGACCATTGGAGACACTTGTAGTACTCCTTTATAATCACCCATTTACGTTGTGACGTTTGGTAGTACCCAAAGTGTTCCTCCGGTAAACGGGAGTTGCATAATCTCATAGTCATAGGAACATGTATAAGTCATGAAGAAAGCAATAGCAACATACTAAACGATCAGGTGCTAAGCTAATGGAATGGGTCATGTCAATCAGATCATTCTACTAATGATGTGACCTCGTTAATCAAATAACAACTCATTGTTCATGGTTAGGAAACATAACCATCTTTGATTAACGAGCTAGTCAAGTAGAGGCATACTAGTGACACTCTGTTTGTCTATGTATTCACACATGTATTATGTTTCCGGTTAATACAATTCTAGCATGAATAATAAACATTTATCATGATATAAGGAAATAAATAATAACTTTATTATTGCCTCTAGGGCATATTTCCTTCATATACTTCTATCGACCTTGCCTTGCTTCTTATCTACCAAGTATCTAGGGTGGTTATGCTTCAGTGTCCGTTCCTCTCATTACAGAAGCACTTAGTCTCGGGTTTGGGTTCAACCTTGGGTTTTCACTAGAGCAGCAACTGTTTTGCCGTTTCATGAAGTATCCCTTCTTGCCCTTGCCCTTCTTGAAACTAGTGGTTTTACTAACCATCAACAATTGATGCTCCTTCTTGATTTCTACTTTTGCGGTGTCAAACATCGCGAATAGCTCAAGGATCATCATATCTATCCATCTTATGTTATAGTTCATCACGAAGCTCTAGTAGCTTGGTGGCAATGTCTTTGGAGAAACATCACTATCTCATCTGGAAGATTAAGTCCCACTCGATTCAAGTGATTGTTGTACCCAGACAATATGAGTACAAGCTCAACAATTGAGATCTTCTCCCTTAGTTTGTAGGCTAGAAAACTCGTCGGAGGTCTCATACCTCTTGACGTGGTCACGAGCCTGAAATCCCAATTTCATCTCTTGGAACATCTCATATGTTCTGCGACATTTCAAAAATGTCTTTGGTGCCTCAATTCTAAACCATTTAACATTACCGAACTATCTTGTAGTCATCAAAACGTTTATGTCAGATGTTCGCAACATCCACAGACCACGTTCGAGGTCCAGCACACCGAGCGGTGCATTAAGGACATGAGCCTTCTATTGTCCGCATAATTGCTACTGTCATCTTTCAACTATATTTTCTCTAGGAACATATCTAAAACAGTAGAACTAAAGTGCGAGCTATGACACAATTTGCAAAGGGTTTTTGACTATGTTCAGGGTAATTAAGTTCATCTAATGAACTCCCACTCAGATAGACATCCCTCTAGTCATCTAAGTGATTACATGATCCGAATCAACTAGGCCGTGTCCGATCATCACGTGAGATGGACTAGTCATCATCGGTGAACATCTTCATGTTGATCGTATCCACCATATGACTCATGCTCGACCTTTCGGTCTCTTGTGTTTCGAGGCCATGTCTATACATGCTAGGCTCGTCAAGTCAACCTAAGTGTTTCACGTGTGTAAATCTAACTTACACCCGTTCTTTGAGTTGTAACACTTAAACTCGATGGTCGTCTGCAACTTATTTGCTTTTCCATGTGCGATGATAACTTCCGCACTTAGATCATTCTGCAGACGTCCATTTTTCATTATGCATGTCATCCTCTTAGTTTTATCATTTCATGCATGATGAATTATCTTCATAAGTTGAAGAGGATCTCCACAAGTACAACCTGCCATGTGCATTTGCATTCCAAAAGCAAATTACTTATATGCACATCTTCAGGGGGAGCCCTTGCCACTTATGAAGACAATACCCTATCCTTTACAATTTCACATACTTCATTCCCATTGAAAACTTCAACCAGTTTGTCATCAATCACCAAAAAGGGGGAGATTGTAAGTGCATCTAGTGCCACCCCTAGTTGGTTTTGGAGTATTGACGACAAAGTTGGTTGAGGGACTAATGCGTTTGTGAGAATTGCAGGATAACGCAGGTAGTGTCCCTCATTGGTTTGGTTTACCTACTGGAGATGACCCCTAAAAATGTATGAAGACATTGAAGACAATGGTGGTATGTGAAGATATTCACATTGAAGACTATGACATGAGAAGACAATGAGTGAAGACTATGGAGCGGGAAGACTGTGTTGTTTCGTTGTTCCCTTTTCTTCTTTGTTGAGTCATAGGAACCACCGTACTGTTAAGTGGGGTCCAAGTGAACAAAGTCAGAGTGACTGAAGTGATGCTCAACCCAAATCCTATGTCTTCGAGCGAAGACAATGAGAGCAAATCTTATCCAGAGCTGGATGAGTCAGCTTTGCTTGTAGCCCAAGTAAAGTTGCCGTGTGTGTTTGAAATCTGACCATTGGAACACGTGTCAGTTCCTTAGTGACCCAGGGTCATTTCGGACATATCAGGTCGGGTTGCCTTGTGGCTATAAATAGCCCACCCCCTACACCATAAATTGGTGGCTGCTCAGAGTTAGTTTACGGCTTTTGTCGTTTTGAGAGCAACCCACCTCGAAGCCTTTGAGAGAGAAATCCTTGCAAGGACAAAGCCCAAACACCCAGAGCCAAAGAGTGTTAGGCATCACTGAAGTCTTTCTGTCTGTGTGACCTGAAGACTTATTACACTTGAGGATTGTGTATCCTCCAGCCGGTTAGGCGTCACATTCTGAGCATCCAAGAGTCATTGTGGATCGTCGGTGAACGAAGTCTGTGAAGGTTCGGAAGTCTACCTTGAAGACTTACCAGAGTGATTGGGCGAGGACTGTGTGTCCTTAGCTCAAGGGGAATAAGGTGAAGACGCGGTCTTCTGAGTTGAATCTCAGCCTCCCTAACCAGACGTATAGTTGTCAAAGCAACTGGAACTGGTCCAACAAATCATGTGTCTTCAACAAGTGACTGGTTCTATCTTTTCCCTCCCTTTACTTTGAGTTTGTCTTCGTGAAGTCATTGCCTATTTGTCTTATCTGTTTGACTTCATTGCTTGACTACTATCGTTGATTGGCTTCATACTATCTTCCATCCTGATCCTAACTACCTAGCTGCTATTAGTCTTTGTACGTTCACATAATTGCATACTTGACTATGGCTTGCTTGTTGTAGTTTATCTTCCGCTGCATATCAATTAGGTCATTTCTATTGCTTGTCTTTGAAACTTGCACGTTTTAAAGACTTTGATAAAAATCGCCTATTCACCACCCCTCTAGTCGATAACTAGCACTTTCAGTTGTATGTGAACGTTAGAATCTATCACACCCAATCATCACGTGGTGCTTCGAAACGACGAACTTTCGCAACGGTGCACAGTTAGGGGGAACACTTTCTTGAAATTTTAATGAGGGATCATCTTATTTACTACCGTCGTTCTAAGCAAATAAGATGCATAAACATGATAAACATCACATGCAATCAAAAAGTGACATGATATGGCCAATATCATTTTACTCCTTTTGATCTCCATCTTCGGGGCTCCACGATCATCATCGTCACCGGCATGACACCATGATCCTCCATCATCATGATCTCCATCATCGTGTCTTCATGAAGTTGTCTCGCCAACTATTACTTCTACTACTATGGCTACCGGTTAGCAATAAAGTAAAGTAATTACATGGCGTTGTTCAATGACATGCAGGTCATACAATAAATTAAGACAACTCCTATGGCTCCTGCCGGTTGTCATAATCATCGACATGCAAGTCGTGGTTCCTATTACAAGAACATGATCAATCTCATACATCACATATCATTCATCACATTCTTCTTGGCCATATCACATCACATAGCATACCCTGCAAAAACAAGTTAGACGTCCTCTAATTGTTGTTTGCATGTTTTACGTGGCTGCTATGGGTTTCTAGCAAGAACGTTTCTTACCTACGCAAAAACCACAACGTGATATGCCAATTGCTATTTACCCTTCATAAGGACCCTTTTCATCAAATCCGATCCGACTAAAGTGGGAGAGACTGGCACCTGCTAGCCACCTTATGCAACAAGTGCATGTCGGTCGGTGGAACCTGTCTCACGTAAGTGTACGTGTAAGGTCGGTCCGGGCCGCTTCATCCCACAATACCGTCAAAACAAGATTGGACTAGTAACAGTAAGCATAACAAAATCAACACCCACAACAACTTGTGTTCTACTCATGCATAGAACCTACGCAATAGATCTAGCTCTGATACCACTGTTGGGGAACGTAGCGGAAATTCAAAATTTTCCTACGAGTCACCAAGATCTATCTATGGAGATACTAGCAATGAGAGAGAGGGGAGTGCATCTACATACCCTTGTAGATCGCTAAGCGGAAGCGTTCAAGTGAACGGGGTTGATGGAGTCGTACTCGTCGTGATCCAAATCACCAATGATCCTAGCGCCGAACGGACGGCACCTCCGTGTTCAACACACGTACGGTTGGGAGAGACATATCCTCCTTCTTGATCCAGCAATGGGAAGGAGAGGTTGATGGAGATCCAGCAGCACGACAGCGTGGTGGTGGAAGTAGGGGGATCCCGGCAGGGTTTCGCCAAGCGCAAGCAGGGAGGAAGTGGTGTCACGGGAGGGAGGGAGGCGCCAGGGACTCAGGTGCGGCTGCCCTCCCTCCCCTCCACTATATATAGGGGCCTAGGTGGGGCGCCGTCCCCTTGTAGATCCCATCTAGGGAGGGGGCGGCAGCCCTAGGGGTGGCTTGGCCTCCAAGCCAAGTGGAGGCGCCCCCACCCCTTAGGGTTTCTAACCCTAGGCGCATGGGAGGCCCAAAGGGGGGTGCACTAGCCCACCAGGGGCTGGTTCCCATGCCCCCTCAGCCTATGGGGCCCTCCGGGATAGGTGGCCCCACCCGGTGGACCCCCGAGACCCTTCCGGTGATCCCGGTACAATACCGATGACCCCCGAAACTTTCCCGGTGACCAAAACAGGACTTCCCATATATAAATCTTTACCTCTGGACCATTCCAGAACTCCACGTGACGTCCGGGATCTCATCCGGGACTCCGAACAACATTCGGGTTACCGCATACTATTATCTCTACAACCCTAATGTCACCGAACCTTAAGTGTGTAGACCCTATGGGTTCAGGAACCATGCAGACATGACCCAGACAACTCTCCGGCCAATAACCAACAGCGGGATCTGGATACCCATGTTGGCTCCCACATGTTCCACAATGATCTCTTCGTGTGAACCATGATGTCAAGGACTCAATCAATCCTGTATACAATTCCCTTTGTCTAGCGGTATTGTACTTGCCCGAGATTCGATTGTCGGTATCCCGATACCTTGTTCAATCTCATTACCGGAAAGTCTCTTTACTCGTTCCATAACACATCATCCCGTGATCAACCCCTTGGTCACATTGTGCACATTATGATGATGTCCTACCGAGTGGGCCCAGAGATACCTCTCCGTCACACAGAGTGACAAATCCCAGTCTCGATTCGTGCCTACCCAACAGACACTTTCTCAGAGATACCCGTAGTGCACCTTTAGCCACCCAGTTACCTTGTGACGTCTGGTACACCCAAAGCATTCCTACGGTATCCGGGAGTTGCACAATCTCATAGTCTAAGGAAATGATACTTGACATTAGAAAAGCTTAAGCATACGAACTACACGATCTTTTGTGCTAGGCTTAGGATTGGGTCTTGTCCATCACATCATTCTTCCTAATGATGTGATCCCGTTATCAACGACATCCAATGTCCATGGTCAGGAAACCGTAACCATCTATTGATCAACGAGCTAGTCAACTAGAGGCTTACTAGGGACATGGTGTTGTCTATGTATCCACACATGTATCTGAGTTTCCTATCAATACAATTCTAGCATCGATAATAAACGATTATCATGAACAAGGAAATATAATAATAATAACTAATTTATTATTGCCTCTAGGGCATATTTCCAACAATCACCCCGTCATCATCGGAAGCGAAGGCCCTGACAAGTGCATCCATGTTGTCCTCCACCCACCGCGCCAAGTCGCCTCGAACAACCACGGGCATCGGAACGATGAGAGCGTTGAAGTCGAAGTGGGGATCTCTGTCCTGAAGATGGCTGAAGACATGGAAGAATGCATACCCGAGCAGGCTGTGACCCCTCTCTTCGACGAGCTGGCGAGCCTTCTCAGAGCGGTTCTCCAAATGCGTCACCACGTCAGTGAAGAACTTGAGATTGCCGGCATAGTTGGTCACACGAGGTTGCGAAGCGGTCGCGTCATAGATATTGCCTAGGGCCGTGTTGGCCCTGTCCCTGAGCGTTTGGAGCATGGGGCCATGCATGTGCTCTAGCGTCTGCCGCTGGCGAATCTCATCTTCGTTCTGCCGCGCAATGGGCTCGGCATCATCGACCCTCCGTTGGAGAAGAAGAAGCTCGGCATGGGAGGAGGCCAACTCAGCCTACGCCGCGGCTAGGGCAGCTGCGGTGGCCTCCGCGCGCTGCATCGCTTCAGTCAGCTTGGTCCTGAGAGCGGCAGTCCTTCCCGTAGCCTCGGCTTCAATCATCTCCAACCTCTCGGCATACTCGCGCACAAGACCCATGCGAACTTCCGCCACGCGGCTGTCGACCTCTTCTTGGATTCGGGCCTCCCGCGCGCCGACGTCATCCTCCGCCTGGGTAACCTGGCGCTCCCTCGTCTCCAACCGTTCAAGATCGAGGTTGCGCTCGGTAGCCTCCAGCGCCAGTGCTTCCTCGCGCTTCCGGAGCTCCTCCTCTTTGACGGGCGTCCCATTCAGCAATGCAAGGGCAGCTTGGCGCAGCTCCACTTGCTGCTCCAGGGAAGTGCTCCAGGCTTGGAGCTCCCACGCACTCTTCTCCGCGATCTCGTGTAGTTGGTACGCTTCCCGAGCCTCCTCAATAGCTTGGGAGCAGGCCTTTCGCGAGGCCACGAGAGATGCTTCGGCCTTCACGTTGTCAAGCTCGCGCTGATGACGCGCGAGGGTGACCGCCACCTTCAGCTTGCGCCACTCCTCAACCAGCTGCAGGCCCTCAACTTCAAGGCACGCGTCCACGTCCGCAAGCTCTCCAGCAAGCTGGCCCATCGCGTCCGTCGCCTTCCGGAGGAACTCTTGGCGGATGACGCTACGCTCCCGCGCTCGCTTGAGAACGTCATCAATATCGTCCTCCGCCATCGGCGTTAGCGGAGGGCCCTGAAGTGGTTCACTCCCTCTCGGTAGGAGGATGAGGGCTGGCGCCCCACAATCGCTGGGCAGGCTCCGTTAGAGCCCCAGGCCGGCGCTGATCCATTCCCAGAAGAAGAGCCGAGGACCGACTTCAACCATTCGCCGTCCATGATCAGAGGAGGAGCCCGAGGTAGGCTGGTTGCACCCCGGGCGAGGTCGCGAAGGAACGACGGCAAGCGCACGGGCTCAAGGCACCCTGCGGGTCGGCCCATTTCTCTGGCCGAAATCACGTCAAGGGCAACACGCAAGCTCGGGGCGCTCAAGGCCAGCGATGGAGGTGAGGCCTGAGGAGGTGGCTTCTTAGCTGGCTCCACAGGCTTGGCATGAGGGATCCTAAAGGGCCACCGTCAGCAAAGGGAGCAGCGAATGAGGAATTACAAGAAGAAGGGACTTACTCATATGTGGCGAAGTACTTCCTGTACTTCAGCGGCCAGCAGGGGCGCTCACTTCCGCTCGAAGACTCCTTCCTCTTGCGGATGGCGTCGAAGTCTATGCGGAACCGACCCAAGCTCTCAACATGAGGGCCAGCGTGTGGCGTGGATGAAGAAGCACCAAGGCGGCCTGCCTTAGGGGTGCCAGGCTGGGAGGAGCGATCAGGCGCCACTTCTTGGTGGCCTGCCGAGGCCTCGGGGCTTCGGCCTCGGGAGCCACAGGTTGCGTCCGTTCATCAACGACCGCCTTAGGACGCGCTTCGCAAGCTCCGGAGGATGACGCCTCGGGAGCCCCACACGACATTGGCATCTCGACACCGGATCCCCCGGCCTCCAGCGATGCTTGTCTTCCTGCACCCACTCCTGAGGCAAGATCGATGTTGGCGCGGGGAAAGGAGCCACGACGACGGGATTTTTGCGAGGCCCCTCGAGGCTGGCCGGGCACAACCCCCATTCGTCAAAGTGAGGCATCTGCCTTGCAAACTCGGCCCTGCCCCGAGCAAATATACAAGAGGCTGCCCCTGCGCCGGATGTCGCCCGGAGAGGGGTCACTAGTCAAGACCTCCAGCACCTTCTTCAGCGCTTCAGGCGCAAGCTCCTCCTCCTGGAGCCTCATGTGGTCTTGATGCCCAGTCAAGGTCCACATCGGTCGGGAGTGACGCTGGAGAGGAGCGATGCGACTCTGGAGGAACTCCTTCACCACCTGGGGCGCTGCACGCCAAGCGCTCTCAACCTCTCGAATCGGCGCCAAACAAAGGAGAGTCGGGGGCTCATGAGCCTCCCGTGGCCCTAGCATGTATTGGGGATAGTAGGCAATGTCGGATGCGCTAGCAGGGGGCTGGGCACCCCGACATCCACGTACAGCCACCGTGTTCGGAACCCACTCATGGAAGGTGGAAGGCCAAAATCAATCCCCGAGGCAGCCGTCTCTGGCCCGGCCCGGAAGCTCACGCACCCCGAGCATTGCAATGGGTCGGTTAGGCGCAAGGAGAAGAAGTGGCGCAAGAGGGCAATGGAAGGGGAAAGTCCCACCATGGCTTCGGAAGCAAAGGCGAAGACATCAAGAAGGGTAATGGATTGAGGGTCAAGATGCATCATGTGGATTTGATAGTGGGAAAGCACAACATTGAAAAAGGCGGAGAAACGAGGAACCAGGCCAGCCCACAGGGCGTCAGCGAAGAATCAAACCTCCATGACGATCCTGTCGAAGGAGGCATGGCACGTAGGCTAAGCCGTCGTCCTTCCGCACTCGTTAAAGCTGGAGGCGAGGGTGGAGCGGACCTTGTCCAAGGCTTCCGGGTTGAGTATCAGCGACCGGCCGACGGCGGGCGCGATTGCCGGGGGCGAGCTGGACGAGGGCGCGAGCTTCTTCCCTTTGTCCTCTTTTGTTGGCGCCACGACAATAGAAGGGGGCAGAGCTCAAGTTAGATTGGAGTTGGAAACATAGGCTCAAGGAAGAAAGGGGAACAGGAAGCACGCGGGCAGCCAAGAGGAAACTGTGTAAAGCTTTGTGGCCGCCTAGATAGGCGGATATTAGGGGAGCATGGGGAAGCGGAGACACCCACGTCCAATCAACCGCCACATGACAACCAAGGCAGTAGGCTGTTGGGGCCCGCGGTGCTCCGCACTTGCCCTTTGGCTTCGCTGCTAAGCCAAGTCCGAGCGCGCCTTGGGCCCGGGGGCTACTGTCGGCGTTCTAGGAACGGGGGTCCCCAGACTTGCCTGCCTACGGCCTGCGGCGTGGCTCAAACAGTGGACCAGTACGGCCCGTCTTCATCAACCCAAGCTCAAGACCCTCGCGAGGGGCCAAGCCTCGCAGGGTGGACGATGCAAGGCTTCCTCAGGGGTGGCCTCACCAGGCAGGCTCGCGAGGAGGCGGAGAGATCAAGGCAAGGAGTACCTCGCGAGTTGCCCGTGATGCAAGCCGTGACGACGAGACCAGGCGGGCGCCAGGCGGGTGCCAATCGGTGCAGTGTCCTCGTTTCCTCTTTGGTGCAAAGGGAGCAAGCGCAGGCGCGGAGTACCAAGGCATCAAGCGAAGGTTACCATATCGATGCAACGAGACCAAGACCAGCAGAGCGGCAGGACGGAGGTCACCGTGGAGCCCAAGGCGGCGTCATCGCCAGTGCCTTTGGCAGTCGAAGACCAACTTTAGTCATGATAACTTGTAATAGTTGTCCCCCTTCAAAATGGCCATTGTTGACTCCCTTCCCGCTCAATATTTGGGAAGAGGACCAGGGCCCCTATAAATAGAGATAGCCACCACAGTAGAAGGCATCGAGATCTGACCGAGAGCCAACAGAGACGGTGACATTCCTCTCCAAGCATACCACCACAAGAACACTCCTCGCGATGTTGTTCTTCCTCTGTACTGTTCATCATCAGCCCTAGAGGCAATCCTCCACCACACACTAGAGTAGGGTATTACACCACAACGGTGTCCCGGACTAGTATAAACCTTGTGTCCCTCGTGTTGTTCATCATGTAGCTTAGATTCACGGTGAGGCGTTGGGACGTGGATTGATAGGGAGAAGATCTTCATGCGCACCCCAGAGTTCGAACCTTAAGGGTTTTGCCGGAACCCGATATCCGACAACTATGGACCCGAAGGTCAATGGTAAACTACTCACAACTCATCGGAGAGGCCTTGGAGATGATGTAGAGGCCATCCATGGTCGATTCCCCCTCCGGCGGAGCGTCGGCGAAGGCTCCAAGATGGGATCTCGCGGATACAGAAGGTTGCGGCGGTGGAATTAGGTTTTCATGGTGCTCTCGGATGTTTTCGGCGTACGTGGGTATATATAGGAGGAAGAAGTAGGTCGGTGGACGCTCGAGGGGCCCACAAGGGTGGGGGGCGCGCCAGGCACCCTCATGGCCGCCTCGTCTATTGCTTGACTTCCACTCCAAGTCCCCTGGATTGCACTTGTGCCAAAAAGATCGCTCCCGAGGTTTCATTCCGTTTGGACTCGTTTGATATTCCTTTTCTTCGAAACACTGAAATAGGCAAAAAAACAATTTGGGTTGGGCCTCCGGTTAGTAGGTTAGTCCCAAAAATGATATAAAAGTGTAAAGTAAAGCCCATAAACATCCAAAACGGGTAATATAATAGCATGGAACAATAAAAAATTATAGATATGTTGGAGATGTATCAGGCCGCTGCATCAACCTGAATGGACCAGAGATCGGCGGAGCTCCACCACAGTTCACCAGCCTCTATAAGCGCTCGTCTTTCCATGCTCCATATCGCATTAGGGTTTCAACAGTTCCTCGTTTTCTTCGCGGTTGCTTGTAGTTCTTCAACCCTAGCACCCTTTAGATCTGAAAACAGCATATAACTTGCACGGTAGTAGTTTTGTCCCTGCTTTCAATGCCGGCGGACCCTTTTTCCTTGATATAAGATCTCCTCAGAACCTATGAACTCCCTTGTTCTACTTTTAGGTTTTGATTTATTTTCTTTTCCACACAGCGCTAGATCCAAATTTATAATTGTAATCTGTAAAACTTGTTTGTCTAGGACTTAGTAAAATTTTCTTCCTGATAAACCAACTCGATCATGGCGGCTTATATCACCAGCAGTAGTTAAATTCAATGCTCAACAGATTTCTCCTTTGATAGACATCAAACTGCTCATGGCGGCTTACATAGCTTGCTGTAACTAGTCACATACCATTAGGCCCTTTTTAAGCCGCCATTCTGAATGTGTACTATAATAATTTCCCACCGTCTTAATTTTGAACCGACAAACTTTGTTCTTTTCCTTTTTAGGCTTCTTTCATCGCAATGGCCCCAAAGAAAACCACTTCCTGTAACTGGGTTCCCTCCATAGTCACTGAGAACACCCTCCAAGATTTTGTGAAAACCGACTATTTGCCCAAGAAGACCGTCATGCACTATCGCGCCCCCAAGCCGGAAGAAGAGAAACCTCATCCAAAATATGATGAAGTCATTGTCTTTACCGATCACATGAACCTGCGCTTCTCACCGCCCAGCTCTAAATTCTTCTAGGATGTTCTGCACTTTTTCAACCTTCATCCTCAAGACATCGGATGTAACACCCACGATGCGGCTATATCTCCCACGTGTCGAAGCACGACTTAGAGGCATAACCGCATGGTGGTTTTGTCGCAACAAGGGTCATCTTCACACAATCCCATGTAATGAACAAGAATGGGATAAAGAGAGTTGTCTTACAATCGCCACTTCACACAATACATAATTAAGATCATACATCATTCAAATACACTCATAGACCGGCTACGGTCAAATTCAAATGAAAAGAAGACAACCCCAAATGCTAGATCCCCGATCGTCCCGAGTGGGCACCTCTTCTGATCATCTGGAAACGATACATAGTAACGACCAAGGGCCTCATCAAACTCCCACTTCAGCTTGGTTGCGCCATCTGCGCTGGTATCCTCGGCACCTGCATCTGTTTTGGTAGAATCTGTGAGCCACGGGGACTCAGCAATCTCACACCCACGAGATCAAGACTATTTAAGCTCATAGGTAGGAAAAGGGGTAATATGGTGGAGCTGCAGCAATCACTAAGCATATATGGTGGCTAGCATACGCAAGTGAGAGCGAGAAGAGAAGCAACGCATTGGTCGAGAAGCTAGAAGTGATCAAGAAGTGATCCTGAAACTACTTACGTCAAGCATAACTCAAACCGTGTTCACTTCCCGGACTCCGCCGAGAAGAGACCATCATGGCTACACACGCTGTTGATGCATTTTAATGAAGTCAAGTGTCAAGTTATCTACAACCGGACATTAACAAATTCCCATCTGCCTCATAACCGCGGGCACGGCTTTCGAAAGATAATATACCCTGCAGGGGTGTCCCAACTTAGCCCATCACAAGCTCTCACGGTCAACGAAGGATATACCTTCTCCCGAGAAGACCCGATCAGCCTCGGAATCCCGGTTCGCAAGACATTTCAACAATGGTAAAAAAAGACCAGCAAGACCGCCCGATGTGCCGACAAATCCTGATAGGAGCTGCACATATCTCGTTCTCAGGGCACACTGGATGAACACTGCGTACAACTAGAACCATCCCTCAAGTTTCGCCGAGGTGGCGCTGCAAGTGGCTTTAGTTCGGACCAACACTCGAAGGAGCACTGGCCCGGGGGGGTTAAAATAAAGATGACCCTTGGGCTCGCGAAAACCCAAGGGAAAAAGGCTTAGGTGGCAAATGGTAAAACCAAGGTTGGGCCTTGCTGGAGGAGTTTTATTCAAAGCGAACTATCAAGGGGGTCCCATAAATCACCCAACCGTGTAAGGAACACAAAATCAAGGAACATAACACCGGTATGACGGAAACTAGGGCGGCAAGAGTGGAACAAGTCACCAGGCATAAGGCCGAGCCTTCCACCCTTTACCAAGTATATAAGGTGCATTAATTAAACAGGAGATATTGTGATATCCCAAAATATCCATGTTCCGACCAGGAACAAACTTCATCTTCACCTGCAACTAGCAACGCTATAAGAGGGGCTGAGCAAAAGCGGTGACATAGACAAAAAATGGTTTGCTAGGATAGGATAGTTAGAGGTTTGACATGGCAATAGGGAGGCATGATAAACAATGGCAGGTAGAGCTAACATAGCGATAGAGCGAGTACTAGCAAGCAAAGATAGAAGTGATATCGAAGGTATGGTCATCTTGCCTGCAAGGTTCTCAGAGTAGTCGAAGGCTTGATCCTCGTTAGCGTACTCAACAGGTTCCTCGTGCACATACTCGTCTCCCGGCTCTACCCAAAGCAAGAACACAAGCAAAGGAACCACAATAAATCACGGTGCAATGCACAAGCAACATGATGCAATACATGTCATGATATGCGAGATGTGATATGCAATGCGTATGCGTGCTTCGGGAGGAAAAGGATGAACAAGGCATCAACTTGGCAAACCAAGTATGCCACTAGAAAGATGAGATGATTTCGGTTGAAATCGATATGAAGATCACTAGGAACGGATGCACGGTTTGCAAATGGCAAGCAAAACAAGAATGGCACAAAGCTGCGATTAATAGCGCGATGCTACTTAGCATACAACAAGAAACTATGCTACAACACCCCAACATGAAAACAAAACATATGGAAGTGATCTACAGGAGATGCTTAACAAAAGAGGAACACTGAGCTACGGCTAAATCACATCATAACAGGTTCAAACAAGCATGGTGAAAGTGCAAAAATATCAGGTTGGACATGGCATAAACAGCATCACGAAGCAATGTTCAGAGCAAGTTATCAACAAGCTACAGGAACTTATAATAGCAAAAAAAGACATGGCATGAATCTAATCAAAGCATAGATCAAAAGTCCCTTATTGACCATAAGCCAAAAAGGACCAGAGAATGTGATGGCACCCATGTAAACATAGCAAGTTTCGTTAACAGATTCAGCAAACAGAGCATGGCATTGACAGAATTACGAAGGCACCTTCGCGAGCTCGATGCACTCACTACAGAGCATTTCATGACAAACTAAGCATACATCCATCAAGAAGACATGACATAGAAGCTATACATGGCAAAAACAACACCATAGCATACACGGATCAACTACAACAACCTTGGCAAAATTGAATAACATGTAAACAATCTACCAGGAAACATTTTGAAGCAAACATAGAGCACGAAAATGACATGCTAGAGTACTCCATAATTGCAACCAGGGGCATGGATGGATATAGAATAACCATATGTTCAAAACACCCTTACTGAAGTATCTCAAATTATGCATGGATCTCTCTGTAGCATCATGATTACATGGCATCAAAATATCAGCAGAACAGGGACTAGAATCAGCAATATCACGAAGCCTAGTTTGCATGCTTCTGCTGGTCACCACATTGATCACAAAAATACATGGTAAGCACCTCTGTAAAGATGGCATGGCATAGTTCAAAACACATGTAGGGATCAAGTACATAGGATGCACACATCAATCATGGCAAAAATGACAAAAGTGCATGTTCTGATAAGAATCTGAAACTAACATTATGAAGCACTCTTCCAACAGTATTTCGGGCATCAATATGAGCTCAAATGAAAATAATGCAATGAGATTAAATGATGTACTCGTCTAGACGAACAATTCGGTATGCTACACGCCCAAAACAGAGCCACGGGTGAAAAGTTGTGATGCGACGAACATGCAACAAAATTACTGACAGGAAAGGACTTAGGGGATTTCAGGGGAGGAAGAAAGTCAACCTTCTCAGATCCGATCTGGATCCGGCTGCACGGAAGCCGAGGCGGCCAGAGGCTCGCCTGAGAGGACGGCCGGAGGAGGACGGAGAGGCTTCCGGGGTGAGGCGGCGACCGGGACGGTGGGCGACGGCGTCGGTGCGCCGGGGCGGCGAGGCGGCCGCGGGACGGCGGCGGCGGCGCGGGGCGGCGGCCGGTCGCGGGCGGGACAGCCGCGGCGGTGTGGGGCCGAGCGGAGGTGGCGGACGTCGACCGGCGGCGGGGGCGACGGCCGATCACGGGCAGAGGGGCGCGGGAGGCGCACGGCTGCGGGGCGGCGGACGGGATCTGGGCTCGCGCGGGCCTCGCATGGGCTCCGCGGGCTGGCGGCGGGCGTGGGAGGAGAGAGAAGGAGGAGGCGCTGAGGTGGCGGCGGCCGGTTGGCTGTGGCGGCAGGGAGGGCGACATGCCACGACGCGATTCGCCGGAGTGAGGTGGCGGCTGGACGCGTCCGGCTGCGGTCCAGACGTGTCCGGCGGCGCGAAGGGAGCGGTAGCTAGGGTTGGACTGCGAAAATTCCGGGGGAAGCACATATTTATAGGTAGAGGGAGCTAGGAGACTCCAAATGGAGTGCAGTTTTTTCCCACACGGTCGTGATCCGACGACGGAGAGCATGGAAGTGACTTAGATGGGTTATTGGGCTGTTTTTGAGTGGCGTTGGGCTGCAACGCAAAAGCGGCCTTTGCGGTTATGCGGGTAACCGTTGGAGTACCAAACGAGCTCCAAATGACCCGAAACTTGACAGGTGGTCTACCGGTGCTATACCAGGGCCACTTGGCAAGGCTCGGTCCATTCCGAGAACGTTTAACACCCGCACACAAAAAGAGACAAGAGGGGTGCACCGGTGCATGTGGGAGTGTCGGATTGCGAAACGGACAACGGGGAAAATGCTCGGATGCATGAGACGAACACGTATGCAAATGGGATGCACATGATGACATGATATGATATGCATGACATGAATAAAATGCAAAACAAAAGACAAAACCCAACCACGGAGGGAATAACATATCACATAGCCGAAAATGGCAAGAGTTGGAGATACAAAGATGGAAAGTTACGTCCGGGGTGTTACAACACTCCACCACTACAAGAGGATCTTGTCCCGAGATCTAGGACTGAAAGAACTCCGGATATTCGGAATGGAGGTGATCCTCGCGCTCCCAGGTGGCTTCTTGGTTGGAATGGTGTGACCACTTCACTTTCAGGAATTTGATCGACTTGTTGCGAGTCTTGCGCTCGGTTTCTTCGAGAATAGCAACGGGGTGCTCATGATAAGAGAGATCTTCTTGGAGGTCGATTTCTTCGAAGTTGATAGTGCGCTCAGGAGTCTTGAAGCACTTGCGAAGCTGTGACACATGAAACACATCGTGCACGTTCGCGAAGTTGGATGGAAGGTCAAGTTGATAGGCGAGATCGCCTCTTTTGCCAATGATCTTGAAAGGACCCACATATCTAGGGGCAAGCTTCCCTTTGATACCGAAGCGACGAGTGCCTTTCATTGGAGAGATGCGGAGGTAGACATGGTCTTCGATTTCAAAAGCCAAGTCACGGTGCTTGCTATCATAGTAACTCTTTTGGCACGATTGCGCGGCTTTGAGATTCTCACGAATGACTTTGCACATTTCTTCTGCTTCTGTGATCAAGTCGTTGCCAAGAAGTTGGCGTTCACCTGTCTCAGACCAATTGAGAGGAGTACGACACTTTCTGCCATAGAGAATTTCAAATGGGGCCTTGCCCGAACTCGCTTGGAAGCTGTTGTTGTAGGAGAACTCGGCATATGGAAGACAATCTTCCCACTTCATACCGAAAGAGATGACACAAGCCCTGAGCATATCTTCAAGGATTTGATTGACTCGCTCGACTTGGCCACTTGTTTGAGGATGGAAAGCTGTGCTGAAACGAATGTTGGAGCCCATGGCCTTCTGAAAGGATTCCCAGAACTTAGAAGTGAAGATGCTTCCACGATCTGAAGATATCAATTGTGGAATGCCGTGCAAGGAGACAATTCTGGAGGAGTATAGCTCTGCCAACTGAGCTGCTGTGATAGATTCTTTGATAGGAAGAAAATGAGCCACTTTAGTAAGCTTGTCAATGACAACAAAGATATCATCATTTCCACGTTTGGACTTAGGAAAATCAGTCACGAAGTCCATCTCGATATGGTCAAACTTCCATTCCGGAATAGCAAGAGGTTGAAGGAGACCAGCTGGTCTTTGGTGTTCTGCTTTCACCCTTTTGCAGACATTACATTCATTCACGAATTGAGCAATTTCTCGCTTCATTCGAGTCCACCAATACGACTGCTTGAGGTCAAGGTACATCTTTGTACTTCCAGGATGAATGGATAGGAGGGAATTGTGTGCCTCGTTCATGATGACTTTCCTCAGATCACCTTTAGGAACCACAATTCGATCCTCGAAGAAAAGAGTATCTTTGTCATCCAAGCGATCGCACTTGTATTTGGGAATGCCCTTGTCAATACCACGTTTCACCTTCTTCACCATGGTATCTAGGAGTTGTGCCTCATGAATTTGATCTTCCAAAGTAGGAGAGACTATGAGGTTGGCAAGAAAGCCTTGAGGAACAACTTGAAGATTCAGCTTGCGGAAAGCTTCACAAAGATCCGGTTGAAATGGCTTGAGAATTAGACTGTTGCAATAAGCCTTTCTGCTTAGAGCATCTGCAATCACATTCGCCTTTCCAGGAGTATATTCAATACTTGGATTGTACTCTTGAATCATTTCGACCCATCGAGTTTGCCTCAGGTTAAGGTTGGGTTGAGTGAAGATATACTTGAGACTCTTGTGATCGGTGAAAATGTCCACTTGCCTTCCCAATAAGAGATGTCTCCATGTTATCAATGCATGGACAACTGCCGCCAACTCAAGATCGTGAGTGGGGTAGTTCTTTTCGTTGGGCTTCAACTGACGAGAGTTATAGGCCACAACTTTTTTCTCTTGCATCAACACAGCACCGAGACCTTGAAGGGAAGCATCACAGAATACTTTGAATGGCTTGGATTCATCAGGAGGAGTCAAGACAGGAGCTGTGACTAGCTTCTCTTTGAGGGTGTTGAAAGCGACGTCACACTCAGGCGTCCAGACATACTTGACATGCTTCTGGAGGAGGTTGGAAAGAGGCTTTGCAATCTTAGAGAATTTCTCAATGAATCTTCGGCAATAGCTTGCAAGACCAAGAAAACTGCGGAGCTGCTTGACATTCTGAGGAGGTTCCCAATTCACAACTGCAGACACCTTCGCGGGATTGACAGCAATGCCCTTGGCAGAGATGATATGACCAAGGTAAAGAACTTCATCAAGCCAGAACTCACATTTGGAAAACTTCGCATAGAATTGATGCTCTCTGAGCTTGTCGAGCACCAATCGCAAATGTTTGGCATGATCCTGCTTATTCTTGGAGAAGACCAAAATATCATCGAGATACACCAGAACGAATTTATTGGTGTAGGGGTTGAAGATAAAGTTCATCATGCAAGAGAACGTTGGAGGAGCATTGACAAGGCCGAAAGACATGACAGTATATTCATAAGAACCATAGCTTGTTCTGAATGCTGTCTTGGGAATATCTTGTTCACGAATGCGAATCTGATGATAACCCATACGAAGGTCAATCTTGGAGAATACTTTAGCACCTTTGAGTTGCTCGAAAATCTCATTGATGTTGGGAAGTGGATACTTGTTCTTGATTGTCTTCTTGTTCAATGGACGGTAATCGACGCAAAGTCGGTCCGTGCCATCCTTCTTCTGGACAAAAAGAACTCCACAACCCCATGGGGATGAACTCGGTCTGATCAAACCCAGATGCTCTTGTTCATTGAGCTGTTTCTTCAATTCCTTCAGCTCCTTGGGTCCAAGCTTGTATGGACGCTTGCAAACGGGTTCCGTTCCAGGCTCAAGATCAATAACGAACTCGACTGGATGATGAGGAGGCATACCCGGAAGCTCTTCTGGAAAGACATCTTGGTACTCACAAACGACTGGAACTTGAGAAATAGCATCCAACTCACCCTTCTCATTGAGAGAAAACAACCGAATGGTTTCATCACGAGCGACATAGATGACAACATCCTCAGAAGGGTGTGTCAATTGAATTTGCCTGGCAGCACAATCAAGCTGAGCCTTGTGCTTAGAAAGCGAGTCCATCCCGAGAATTAGATCAATATCAGAGTCGCCAAGAACAATTGGAGAAGACAGAAATCTATAATCGCCCATCTTGATAGAAACATCCGGGACGCAATTATTAGAAGTCATCTGCTTACCAGGGTACACAATCTTCAACGGGATAGGAATCTTTTCCGTCACAAACTCATGCTTGGCAACAAAAGGTCTTGAAATGAAAGAAAGCGATGCACCAGTATCAAATAAGACTTTTGTAGGAATATCATTAACAGGAAGATTACCCATTATCACATTAGAAGAATCCTCTGCTTGCGCTGCATTCATCATGTTCACCTTTGCAGACTTTGGATTATGCTTGACCACTGCATTGCTTGAAGATCTCACAGGAGGACGAGGAGGAAGGCGCCTTTGATTGAAGCACTTGTTCGCATAGTGATCTTTCTGCTGGCACTTGTTGCAAGTCACTTCTGAGAGTGGGCGATGATAAGGAGCATTTGACCTTGGAGCTTGAGACTGAGACTTGTTCTGATAGCCTGGGTTGGGTGGGTGGGAAGATCCACGACCACTTGAGTTCTTCTGTTGGTAAGGCTGACGAAATGGAGGAGGAGGAAGGTAGAACTTCTGCTGCTTAGCTGCCACTTGTGAGGAAGAAGAAGATTGCACTGCATCCCTGATTCTCTTCTTAGAAGCCTCACACTTGAGCTGAGCACCTTCTTGCTTGAGTGCCATATTGTAGAATTGATCAAACTGAGTAGGCTCAACAAGAACGAGAGCTAACTGAAAATCCTCTCTAAGGCCACCTCTGAATTGATAGATCATACTCTTCTCATCAGGAACATCTTGCTTAGCGAAGCGAGCAAGTTTCTGAAACTACTTGTTGTATTCGTACACTGACATGTTGCCTTGCTTGAGATTGCGGAACTCCTCACGCTTGCTCTCAACAACACTGGTAGGAATATGGTGAGCTTTAAAGTCCCGACAGAAGTCAGTCCAAGTAATCACTTGACCTCCTCTAGAATCCTTGTATTGCTGGAACCAATCAGCTGCTTGATCCTTGAGCTGAAAAGAAGCGAACTTGACTTAGTCCTCAGGTCTGACATTGCTGCATTCAAAATGCTTGTTGATATCCACGAGCCAATCATCGGCGTCTGTGGCCTCGACACAGTAGCTGAAAGACTTCGGCTGATTTGCAAGGAATTGGTTGAGGGTAGGAAATTGAGGATGATGATTGAACTGCCCTTGACCTTGATTCCCTTGGTTGCCTTGGCCTTGGTTGCGCTCTTGCATGAGCTGAATCATCATCTGGGCATTGGCGTTTGTGGCTACCATCAAAGCTTGCCATGCCTCCGGAGGCGGAGGTGGAGGTGGAGGGTTCGCCTGACTCCCATCATTGCGTTCTGGATTCTGACGCGTTGGCGGAGCCATCCTGGAGAGGGTGACATCCGTTAGCATCTTGATAGACAGATAGACAAGTTGAATCAACGGATAGAAATTACAACAAATAGTCTTCACGATTCGCAGCGACGCGATTCGCCGGAGTGAGGTGGCGGCTGGACGCGTCCGGCTACGGTCCGGACGTGTCTGGCGGCGCGAAGGGAGTGGTAGCTAGGGTTGGACTGCGAAAATTCCGGGGGAAGCACATATTTATAGGTAGAGGGAGCTAGGAGACTCCAAATGGAGTGCGGTTTTCGCCCACACGATTGTGATCTGACGATGGAGAGCATGGAAGTGATTTAGATGGGTTATTGGGCTGTTTTGTAGGGGTGTTGGGCTGCAACTCAAAAGAGGCCTTTGCGGTTATGCGGATAACCGTTGGAGTACCAAACGAGCTCCAAATGACCCGAAACTTGATAGGCGGTCTACCGGTGCTATACCAGGGCCACTTGGCAAGGCTCGGTCCATTCCGAGAACGTTTAACACCCGCACACGAAAAGAGACAAGAGGGGTGCGCCGGTGCATGTGGGAGTGTCGGATTGTGAAGCGGACAACGGGGAAAATGCTCGGATGCATGAGACGAACACGTATGCAAATGAGATGCACATGATGACATGATATGATATGCATGACATGAATAAAATGCAAAATAAAAGACAAAACCCAACCACGGAGGGAATAACATATCACATAGCCGAAAATGGCAAGAGTTGGAGATACAAAGATGGAAAGTTACATCCGGGGTGTTAGATCGGACCCAATTCCGTGTCAAATATATGCAAATTCCAGGTGTTCTGTGAGGTCTACCTTCAAGAGGAGCCCAGTGTGGAGCTATTCAGAGAGTACTTCTATTTGAACCGCCAGAACGGGTACTCAAACGGACCCAATCTGGAGCTTGGTGGAATCTCAATTTAGCGCACGAGAGATGCTATCTTCCCTTATGCCCTCCTGCCGAGTCACCTCAAGGACTCGAACCAGACATGGTTCTATTGCAAGGATACTTCTCCGGCCGATGAGAACCGGCTACCCGGCTTTCGTGCCCTGCATCTTGAATTAAATCATCCTCTCCCTGACAAGCTGACAACTGTTGAACGCAAGAAACTTGCCCTACCATTGCCAAGGTCAAGGCTTTGTTGGGAAATGGCCTAACTGGCATTAACTTGGTTCCATGCTGGGTTTCATGGCGGGTCATTCCACTGAGTCGCCGAGCCGGCTTAATGTGCACTTACACTGGTGCCAAAAAGGATCCACTACGCCACAGTCCTGAAGATTTATCTGAGGACGCCATCAATGAAATGACAAAGTCTCTTCTGCAAGAAAACCTGGTGCATTGCAGTAAAGTGGGTCTAAGCCCTTTCTGCGCATCTAACCCGGCGCCAGGAGTAAGTTTTAAAATTACTTACTTTAACTTCATCCTTCAATATTTTGTTTAGCTCAACTTTGACGATTTCACAGGTTGATGATGACTTTTGGGAGAAAGAATGTGATCGTGAAGCTGCAAAAAGGGCCAGGAAGGCCAAGAAAGCTGCCAAGAGAACCACCAAGAAGAGGGGAAAGAAGCCCAGTGCTTCTGAGCTGCTTGAGTTGGACGACACCTCTAAGTCGGAGGTAGCCCTTGATTCTGTTGGATCCTTTTTCAACCATCTTATTGACAGTGATTATCACCAGGATGACACAGGAACAAGTCAGGCGGTTAAAGAAGAGGTAACTATCATTTCCTCCGACTTCGAGCCCTTGCCAAGACAAAAATTTCAAAGAGTAGCCTGGAAAGTAAGCTTTTCACACCCCTTAGCTCATATGGATCCTCACTTTCTTTTGAAGCAACAGCAGCACCAGAGCCGGCGACAGACTCGGACTACCAGGGATGAAGAATTATCCTCTGGCTTACCAAACACTCCGAGGAAGTGTCGAATCAAGGTCACCCCTGACTTAAACTCTTTTTATCCTATGGCGGGTCTCATCTGCCAACCACTTAATTCTTCTGACTCAAATTATCAGGAAACGTCTCGTTCCACCTCCGGCGACTCAACTCAATCTCATCTGCCGGCTTTCAAGACTGCTCCTGGGTAATATCAATTACTTATTCTCTCATGATGCTTCTTGATACTTATACTGATCGTTCATGACTTATGCAGTGGAAAAGCCAAGCCCAGTCAGAAGGCAAAGGTGAATAAGCCGGTCGAAGATTCAAAAGTCAGTGAACCGGAGCAACAAACTGTAGCGCCTGAAGCCTCTGTTCCTCAACAGTCTGAGCCGGCTCTTGATATTCCACCAGTGACTTGATACGTCCATTTTGCATCATGCTTTTATATCAATATTTATTGCATTATGGGCTGTTATTACACATGATATCTCAATACTTATGGCTATTCTCTCTTATTTTACAAGGTTTACCATGAAGAGGGGGAATGCCGGCAGCTGGAATTCTGGCTGGAAAAGGAGCAAATATTGGAAACCTATTCTGCACAGCTCCAAAAATCTTGAAACTCCACGAAAGTCAGTTTTGGAATTAATAAGAATTATTGAGCAAAGAAAACACTAGAGGGGGCCCACACCCTGGAGAGGAGGGTGGGGGGCGCGCCCACCCCTACTTGGCGCGCCCCCTGTCTCCTGGGCCCCCTGGTGGCCCTTCGGTGCCCATCTTCTGCTATATGAAGGCTTTTACCCTGGAAAAAATCAGAGGCAAGCTTACGGGACGAAACTCCGCCGCCACGAGCAGGAACCAATCTAGGGCTCCGGCAGAGCTGTTCTACCGGGGAAACCTCCCTCCGGGAGGGGGAAATCATCACCATCGTCATCACCAACGACCCTCTCATCAGGAGGGGGTCAATCTCCATCAACATATTCACCAGCACCATCTCCCCTCAAAACCCTAGTTCATCTCTTGTATCCAATCTTGTATCAAAACCACAAATTGGTACCTGTGGGTTGCTAGTAGTGTTGATTACTCCTTGTAGTTGATGCTAATTGGTTTACTTGGTGGAAGATCATATGTTCAGAACCTTAATGAATATTATTACTCCTCTAATTATGAACATGAATATGCTTTGTGATTAGTTACGTTCGTTCCTGAGGACATGGGTGAAGTCTTGCTATTAGTAGTCATGTGAATTTGGTATTCGTTCAATATTTTGATGAGATGTATGTTGTCTTTCCTCTAGTAGTGTTATGTGAACGTCGACTACATGACACTTCACCATTATTTGGGCCAAGAGGAAGGCATTGGGAAGTAATAAGTAGATGACGGGTCGCTAGAGTGACAAAAGCTTAAACCCTAGTTTATGCGTTGCTTCGTAAGGGGCTGATTTGGATCCATATGTCTAATGCTGTGGTTAGGTTTACCTTAATACTTCTTTTGTAGTTGTGAATGCTTGCAATAGGGGTTAATCATAAGTGGGATGCTTGTCCAAGTAAGGGCAGTACCCAAGCACCAGTCCACCCACATATTAAATTATCAAAGTACCGAACGCGAATCATATGAGCGTGATGAAAACTAGCTTGACGATAATTCCCATGTGTCCTCGGGAGCGCTTTTCTCATTATAAGAAATTGTCCAGGCTTGTCCTTTGTTACAAAAAGGATTGGGCCACCTTGTTGCACTTTATTTACTTTCATTTCTTCTTACCCGTTACAATTTATCTTATCACAAAACTATCTGTTACCTACAATTTCAGTGCTTGGAGAGAAAACCTTACTGAAAACCGCTTGTCATTTCCTTCTGCTCCTCGTTGGGTTCGACACTCTTACTTATCAAAAGGACTACGATAGATCCCCTATACTTGTGGGTCATCAAGACTCTTTTCTAGCACCGTTGCCGGGGAGTGAAGCGCCTTTGGTGAGTGGAACTTTTTAAGGAAACATTTATATAGTGTGCTGAAATTTTCTGTCACTTGTTACTATGGAAACTAATCCTTTGAGGGGCTTGTTTGGGGTATCTTCACCCCGACTATAAGAGCAAAGAGTTGCTCCTCAACCTACTGAACCTACTAAAAATATTTACTTAGAGATTCCTTCGGGTATGATAGAGGAACTGCTAGCTAATCCCTTTGCAAGAGATGGAACATTGCATCCCAATTTACACCTTATATTTGAGGATGAAGTTTGTGGATTATTTAAGCTTGCAGGTATTCCCGATGATGTTGTCAAAAGGAAGGTCTTCCCTTTATCTTTGAAGGGAGATGCATTGACATGGTATAGGCTATCTGATGATACGGGATCTTGGAATTATAAACGATTGAAGTTCGAATTTCACCAGAAGTTCTATCCTATGCATCTTGTTCATCGTGATCATAATTACATATATAATATCTGGCCTCGCAAAGGAGAAAGCACCGCTCAAGCTTGGGGGAGGCTTAAGTCAATGATATATTCATGCCCCAATCATTAGCTCTCAAGAGAAATGATTATTCAAAAAAAAAATATGCTCGGCTTTCTCCCAATGATCGCACCATGCTCGATACTTCCTGTGCTGGTTCTTATATGCGGAAGACTATTGAATTCAAATGTGATTTATTGGAAAGAATTAAACGCAACTCTGAAGATTGGGGTTCCAACGATGGTAAGGAGTTAGGTATAACACCTAAGTTTGATTGTGTTAAATCTTTTATGGATACCGATGCTTTTCGTGGATTTAGCGCTAAGTATGGACTTGACTCTGAGATAGTAGCTGCTTTTTGTGAATCTTTTGCTACTCACGTTGATCTCCCTAAGGACAAGTGGTTTAAATATAATCCTCCCATTGAAGTAAAAGTAGTTTCACCTATTACAGTTGAAGAAAAGACTATCACTTATAGTGATCCTATTGTTCCTACTACTTATGTTGAGAAACCTCATTTTCCTGTTAGGATAAAGGATCATGCTAAAACTTTGACTGTTGTTCGTAAGAGTAATACTAGGACTTATACACCTCCTGAGCAAATCAAAGTTGAACCTAGTATTGCTATGGTTAAAGATCTCTTGGATGATGATTTAGATGGGCATGTTATTTATTTCTGTGGTGAGACTGCTAATATTGTTAGGCCAGATGCTAAGATACATAGACCTGTTGTAGGCATGCCTGTTATTTCTGTTAAAATAGGAGATCATTGTTATCATGGCTTATGTGATAAGGGTGCTAGTGCTAGTGCAATACCCTATGACTTATATAAAGAAATTATGCATGATATTGCACCAACTGAAATAGAAGATATTGATGTTACTATCAAGCTTTCCAATAGATATACTATTTCATCAGTTGAGATTGTTAGAGATGTTGAAATCTTGTGCGGGAAGGTAAATATCCTGCTGATTTTCTTGTTCTTAGTTCCCCACAAGATGACTTTTGTCCCATTATTTTTGGTAGACCCTTCTTGAATACTGTTCATGCTAGGATTGATTGCGAAAATGATATTGTTGAAATTGGCTTACGGGATACGTCTCATGAGTTTAATTTTGCTAAGTTTCGTAGAAAACCCCGTGATAAAGAATCACCTAGTAAGGATGAGATTATTGGTCTTTCTCTATTGTCGTGCCTCCTACTGATCCGTTAGAACAATATTTGCTAGACCATGAAAATGATATGTTTATGAATGAAAGAAGGGGAATAGATAAAGTGTTCCTTCAACAGGAACCTATTCTGAAATACAATCTACCCGTTGAAATTCTAGGGGATCCCCCTCCACCCAAGGGTGATCCCATGTTTGAACTCAAACCATTACCTGATAATCTTAAGTATGCTTATCTTGATGAAAAGAAAATATATCCTGTTATTATTAGTGCTAACCTTTCAGAGCAAGAACAAGAAATATTATTGACAACTCTGAAGAAGCACCGTGCTGCTATCGGATATACTCTGGATGATCTCAAGGGCATTAGTCCTACGCTATGCCGACACAAAATTAAATTGGAGGAAGATGCCAAACCAGTTAGAGATCCTCAACGACGATTGAATCCTAAGATGAAAGAAGTGGTAAGAAAGGATATACTAAAGCTCCTTGAGGCAGGTATAATTTATCCCGTTGTTGATAGTGATTGGGTAAGCCCCGTCCATTGTGTTCCTAAAAAGGGAGGTATTACTGTCGTTCCTAATGATAAAGATGAATTGATCCTGCAAAGAATTATTACAGGTTATAGGATGGTAATTGATTTCCGTAAATTAAATAAAGCTACTAAGAAAGATCATTACCCTTTACCTTTTATTGATCACATGCTAGAAAGACTATCCAAACACACACATTTCTGCTTTCTAGATGGTTATTCTGGTTTCTCTCAAATACCTGTGTCATCGGGGGATCAATCAAAAACTACTACACCTTTCTAGATGTATGCCTTTTGGTTTATGTAATGCACCTGCTACCTTTCAAAGATGCATGATGGCTATATTCTCTGAATTTTTTGAAAAGATTTGTGAGGTATTCATGGATGATTTCTCTGTTTATGGATCCTCTTTTGATGATTGCTTAAGAAACCTTGATCGAGTTTGGCAGAGATGCGAAGACACTAGTCTCGTCTTGAATTGGGAAAAGTGCCACTTTATGGTTAACGAAGGCATTGTCTTGGGGCATAAGATTTCTGAGAAAGGTATTGAAGTTGATAAAGCTAAAGTTGATGCTATTGAAAAGATGCCATGTCCCAAGGACATAAGAGCTATAAAAAGTTTCCTTGGTCATGCCGGTTTTTATAGGAGGTTCATTAAGGAATTTTCTAAAATCTCTAGGCCTTTGACTAATTTATTGCAAAAAGATATTCCTTTTGTATTTGATGATGATTGTGTTGAAGCATTTGAAATACTTAAGAAAGCTTTGATCACTGCACCTATTGTTCAGCCACCTAATTGGAATTTACCCTTTGAAATTATGTGTGATGCTAGTGATTATGCTGTAGGTGCTGTTCTAGGGCAAAGAGTTGATAAGAAATTGAATGTTATCCAGTATGCTAGTAAAACTCTTGATACTGCCCAGAGAAATTATGCTACTACTGAAAAAGAATTCTTAGCGGTTGTGTTTGCTTGTGATAAGTTTAGACCTTATATTGTTGATTCCAAAGTTACTATTCACACTGATCATGCTTCTATTAAATATCTTATGAAAAAAAAGATGCTAAGCATAGACTTATTAGATGGGTTCTCTTGCTCCAAGAATTTGATTTGCATATTATTGATAGAAAGGGAGCCGAGTACCCCATTGCAGACAACTTGACTAGGTTAGAGAATGTTCTTGATGACCCACTGCCTATTGATGATAGCTTTCCTGACGAACAATTAGCGGTCGTTAATGATTCTCGTACTGCTCCTTGGTATGCTGATTATGCTAATTACATTGGTGCTAAATTTATACCACCTAGTTTCACATACCAGCAAAAGAAAAAGTTATTTTATGATTTAAGACATTACTTCTGGGATGACCCACACCTTTACAAAGAAGGAGTAGATGGTGTTATTAGATGTTGTGTACCTGAGCATGAAAGGAACAGATCCTACGCAAGTGTCACTCTGAATCATATGGAGGACACCACGTTGGAGATAGAACTGCACATAAGGTATTGCAATCCGGTTTTTATTGGCCTACTCTCTTCAAAGATGTTCGTAAGTTTGTCTTATCTTGTGGTGAATGTCAAAGAATTGGTAATATTAGTAGACGTCAGGAAATGCCTATGAATTATTCTCTTGTTAATGAACCATTTGATGTTTGGGGCTTTGATTGTATGGGACCTTTTCCCGCCTCTAATGGTTACACACATTTTTTAGTTGATGTTGATTACGTTACTAAGTGGGTAGAAGCTATTCCAACTAGTAGTGCTGATCATAACACCTCTATTAAGATGCTTAAAGAAGTTATTTTTCTGAGGTTCAGAGTCCCTAGATATCTTATGACTGATGGTGGTTCACATTTTATTCATGGTGCTTTCTGTAAGATGCTTGCTAAGTATGATGTTAATCATAGAATTGCATCTCCTTATCACCCGCAGTCTAGTGGTCAAGTAGAGTTGAGCAATAGAGAGATCAAATTAATTTTGCAAAAGACTATGAATAGATCTAGAAAGAATTGGTCCAAAAAACTTGATGATGCATTATGGGCCTATAGAACTGCATACAAAAATCCTATGGTTACATCTCCGTATAAGATGGTTTATGGAAAAGCGTGTCACTTACCTCTTGAACTTGAACATAAAGCATATTGGGCTATTAAAGAGCTCAACTATGACTTCAAACTTGCCGGTGAGAATAGGTTTTTTGATATTAGCTCACTTGATGAATGGAGAACGCAAGCCTATGAGAATGCCAAGCTATTCAAAGAAAAAGTCAAATGCTGGCATGACAAAAGGATACAAAAGCGTGAGTTTAACGTAGGTGATTATGTGTTATTATTCGACTCTCGTTTAAGATTTTTTGCAGGAAAACTTCTCTCTAAATGTGAAGGTCCTTACGTTATCGAGGAGGTCTATCGTTCTGGTGCCATAAAAACCAACAACTTCAAAGGCACAAGTCCGAGGGTGGTGAACGGCCATAGAATCAAACATTATATCTCAGCTAAACCTATCAATGTTGAAACTAATATTATTGAGACCATAACCCCGGAGGAATACATAAGGGACACTTTCCAGAATGTTCCAGACTCCGAAAAGGAATAGGTATGTGGTACGGTAAGTAAACCGACTCCAAAACAATTCTAATGGCAATTTTTATCCGTTTTGGAATATTTAAGAATTTTGGAAAGAAAGACGTAGTCCGGGAAGGACACGAGGCCTCCACGAGCGTGGAGGGCACGCCCACCCTTCCTGGGCGCGCCCCCTATCTTGGGGCCACCTCGTGTGCCTCCCGGACTCTGTTTTCTTGCACGTTACGTATTTTGGTCGATAAAAATTCATTATATAATCTCTCGAAGGCTTTGACCACCATATCACGCAAATATCTTCTGTTTTCGTGTCGAGCTGTTTTTCTGACAGATCTAGAGCACCATGACGTCGCCCTCCTTCAACAATGAAGACAAGGATGCTTGGCTATTGAATATAGAGCTGAAAAGAGAAGAACCGGAGGATATCAACAAGGATGAAGTAATCAAGAAGGCCATGGAGGATCAAGCTCCGGCAGTGAAAGAAGAAGACATCCCTCCACCTCGTCCTAACCTCTTCACCCCAACTGAGATTGAAGCTTTCAAGATGATTGAGTTAGCTCGCATACAAAACAAGTATCTCACGCAGGAAAATATTTTGTTGAAGGATCATATTGTAGGGCTCAAGGGTATCATCCGCAAGTTGGAGGAGCTTTTACGTTCGATGTGCGATTATCCACCATCATCATCACCACCTCCATCACCTCCGAGGACATAATCACGTGGGTATGGGCACTCCCCTTAGCAACTGCCAAGCTTGGGGGAGGTGCCCCGATATCATATCACCATCACACTCCTATCTTTACCGTTTTACTTAGTTCGATCATTTTAGTAGTATTTTGATCTAGTAGATTGAAGTTTTCGTATCAAGTAGTTTTGAGTTTTGCTTTGTGATTTCTTTATGTAATCGAGTCCGTGAGCTCTCTATAATAAAGATTAGTGTTGAGTCAAGGGCTTTGCTATCTTGCCATGATCTTGAGAAAGTAGAAAGAATAAAAAGAATAAAAGAGTTCATATTGATCTTATGATAGTAATGACTTCACACATAAAAAGTATGAGGCATAAAAGTTGTTGAGAGGTGACAAACATAGTTTTGGTCACCGTTGCAACTAATAGGAAGTAATAAGGACAGAGAGGTTTTCACATACAAATAAACTATCTTGGACATCTTTTATGATTGTGAGCACTCATTAAGTATGACATGCTAAAAGAGTTGATGTTGGACAAGGAAGACAACGTAATGGTTTATGTTTTCTCATATCTCAGTTAAAGTATATTGTCATTGATCTTGCCAACATGTTGAGCTTGCCTTTCCCCCTCATGCAGCCAAATTCCTTGCACCAAGTAGAGATACTACTTGTGCTTCCAAATATCCTTAAACCAAGTTTTGCCATGAGAGTCCACCATACCTACCTATGGATTGAGTAAGATCCTTCAAGTAAGTTGTCATGTTGCAAGCAATAAAAATTGCTCTCTAAATATGTATGACTTATTAGTGCAGAGAAAATAAGCTTTATATGATCTTGTTATGGAAGCAATAAAAGCAACAGACTGCATAATAAAGGTCCATATACAAATGGCAATATAAAGTGATGTTCTTTTGCATTAAGATTTTGTGCATCCAACCCTAAAAGCACATGACAACCTTTGCTTCCCTCTGCGAAGGGCCTATCTTTTACTTTATGTTTTTTTTACTTTATGCTTGAGTCAAGGTGATCTTCACCTTTCCCTTTTTCATTTTATCCTTTGGCAAGCTCCTCGTGTTTGAAAGATCTTGATATATATATATATCCAATTGGATGTAAGTTAGCATGAATTATTATTGTTGACATCACCAAAAGGTGAATACATTGGGAGGCAACACAATAAGCCCCTATCTTTCTCTGTGTCCGGTTGAAACTCCATAACCACAAGTACTGCGTGAGTGTTAGCAATTGTAGAAGACTATATGATAGTTGAGTATGTGGACTTGCTGAATCTCTATTCTTGACTCTTTCTGATGTTATGATAAATTGCAATTGCTTCAATGACTGAGATTATAGTTTGTTAGTTCCCAGTGAAGTTTCTGAACCATACTTGACATTGTGAATTGATCGTTACTTGAGCATAAGAAATCATATGATAAAATCTATTTATGTTGCTGTTATAAGAATGATCATGATGCCCTCATGTCCGTATTTTATTTTTATCGACACCTCTATCTCTAAACATGTGGACATATTTTTCGCTTTCGGCTTCCGCTTGAGGACAAGCGAGGTCTAAGCTTGGGGGAGTTGATACGTCCATTTTGCACTATGCTTTTATATCAATATTTATTGCATTATGGGCTGTTATTACACATTATATCTCAATACTTATGGCTATTGTCTCTTATTTTACAAGGTTTACCATGAAGAGGGGGAATGCCGACAGCTGGAATTCTGGCTGGAAAAGGAGCAAATATTGGAAACCTATTCTGCACAGCTCCAAAAATCCTGAAACTCCACGGAAGTCAGTTTTGGAATTAATAGGAATTATTGAGCGAAGAAAACACCAGAGGGGGCCCACACCCTGGCAAGGAGGGTGGGGGGTGCGCCCACCCCTACTGGGCGCGCCCCCTTTCTCTTGGGCCCCCTGGTGGCCCTCCGGTGCCCATCTTCTACTATATGAAGGCTTTTACCCTGGATAAAATCAAGGCAACATTACGGGACGAAACTCCGCCGCCACGAGGCGGAACCTTGGCGGAACCAATCTAGGGCTCCGACAGAGCTGTTCTGCTGGGGAAACTTCCTCCGGGAGGGGGAAATCATCACCATCTTCATCACCAACGATCCTCTCATCGGGAGGGGGTCAATCTTCATGAACATCTTCACCAACACCATCTCCTCTCAAAACCCTAGTTCATCTCTTGTATCCAATCTTGTATCAAAACCACAAATTGTTACCTGTGGGTTGTTAGTAGTGTTGATTACTCCTTGTAGTTGATGCTAATTGGTTTACTCGGTGGAAGATCATATGTTCATATCCTTAATGCATATTATTACTCCTCTGGTTATGAACATGAATATGCTTTGTGAGTAGTTACGTTTGTTCCTGAGGACATGGGTGAAGTCTTGCTATAAGTAGTCATGTGAATTTGGTATTCGTTCGATATTTTGATGAGATGTATGTTGTCTTTCCTCTAGTGGTGTTATGTGAACGTCGACTACATGACACTTCACCATTATTTGGGCCTAGAGGAAGGCATTGGGAAGTAATAAGTAGATGATGGGTTGCTAGAGTGACAGAAGCTTAAATCCTAGTTTATGCGTTGCTTTGTAAGGGGCTGATTTGGATCCATGTGTCTAATGATGTGGTTAGGTTTACCTTAATACTTCTTTTGTAGTTGTGGATGCTTGCAATAGGGGTTAATCATAAGTGGGATGCTTGTCCAAGTAAGGGCAGTACCCAAGCACCGGTCCACCCACATATTAAATTATCAAAGTACCAAACGCGAATCATATGAGCGTGATGAAAACTAGCTTGACGATAATTCCCATGTGTCTTCGGGACCGCTTTTCTCATTATAAGAAATTGTCCAGGCTTGTCCTTTGTTAAAAAAAGTATTGGGCCACCTTGCTGCACTTTATTTACTTTCATTGCTTGTTACCCATTACAATTTATCTTATCACAAAACTATCTGTTACCTACAATTTCAGTGCTTGTAGAGGAAACCTTACTGAAAACCTCTTGTCATTTCCTTCTGCTCCTCGTTGGGTTTGACACTCTTACTTATCGAAAGGACTAGATAGATCCCCTATACTTGTGGGTCATCATGACTCCTGACCCGACTATCGATCAAGCCAATGATGACCCTTTGAATCCTGAAGCCTCAAGCCCAGTTAAGACGGCTGACGCACAAGATGATGTTGTAGTGATCACCAATACCGGATTTAGAGAATCGGGAAGACCCACTGTCCTGGCTAAGCACTCCGCCAAGGAAGAACACATTGAACAGCGCAAATTGTGATTTGATGTTGCTGACTACTCCTAGTTAAGCATTGGCGAAGTGTATTCTGGTTATCCCAGTCAAGTACACAGCAGCCGTGAACTTGAAGTTGACATGGTGAAGCAAATGCACCATAAGTTTGAGGTATGAACTCTTCCTTTACTGAATTATACACATCCTGTCAGCCCCCAAGTGTACTATTTATGATGAATATGTTGTAGACTTAGATTAATCATAAGCATAAATAATACCCTTTCTTAGACTCCTTCAGAATCCGGCTTAAAATATCCGGTTTAAAGTAGAGTTTGTAATGATTACTGCTGAATCCGTAGCCCCCAAGGGTCGGTTAATCAGCATGAACGAGCCGGTCCTTTATACTCTTGTGTAAAAAGCAGTACTTACTTGTGTAGTTCTCGTGAGCCGGTTGTGGCCGTTTGTAGCATAAACGGGTCATTGTAATAAAGACAAGTAATATGCATTAGCCCCCAACTGCCAAGTACTCTTTCTCGCAAAGTGCTTGGGACTTATTCACATAAGCCGTCACATAAATAAAGTTTTTGACAGACATTAGCCCAGAAGTGCCAAGTGTTGTTGCTTGCAAAAGGCTTGGCACTTAATGTTTTGAACTAACGTTGAATTATGATTTTGATCCGGTGTATGTACAGACCACCACTACTCAACTTCAATCAGAGTTGCCTGACTTGAAGACTCGTCTGGAGCTGCAAGATGCTAAGACCCAAAAGGCGAACTCAAAGTTTGAATTCAGAGTGGCTGAGGCAGAAAAACTGAAAGCCAGCTTTGAAATTGAAAAAAGCGCCTCGGCTGAAGAGAAGATTGCCTTGACACAGCAGGCTAAAAAGGCAGAGGCGGATCTCCAAGAAGCGACCACTAAACTGTTGGGGAACGTAGTAATTTCAAAAAAATCCTAAGCACACGCAAGATCATGGTGATGCATAGCAACAAGAGGGGAGAGTATCGTCCACGTACCCTCGTAGACCGAAAGCGGAAGCATTAGCACAACGCGGTTGATGTAGTCGTATGTCTTCACGATCCGGCCGATCAAGTACCGAACGTACGGCACCTCTGAGTTCAGCATACGTTCAGCTCGATGATGTCCCATGAACTCCGATCCAGTAGAGCTTTGCGGGAGAGTTCCGTCAGCACGACGGTGTGATGACGGTGTTGATGATGCTACCAACACAGGGCTTCGCCTAAGCACCGCTTCCATATACCGAGGTGGAATATGGTGGAGGGGGGCACCGCACACGACTAAGATATCAAATCAATTGTTGTGCCTAGAGGTGCCCCCTTGCCCCCATATATAAAGGATCAAGGGGGAGCGGGCGGCCGGCAAGGAGGAGGTGCGCCAGGGAGGAGTCCTACTCCCACTGGGAGTAGGACTCCCACCTTTCCTAGTTGGAGTAGGAGGGGGAAGGAAGGGAGAGAGAGAGGAAGGAAAGGGGGGGCGCCGCCCCCCCCCCTCCTTGTCCTATTCGTACTAGAGGGGGAGGGGGCGCGCGGCCTGCCCTCGCCGCCCCTCCTCTTCTCCACTTAGGGCCCATGAGGCCCAATAAACCCCCCGTGGGGTTCCGGTATATGCCCGAAACCATCTGAAAGCATTCCGGTGTCCGAACATAGTCATCCAATATATCGATCTTTACTTCTCGACCATTTCGAGACTCCTCAGCATGTCTGTAATGATATCCGGGACTCCGAACTACCTTCGGTACATCAAGACACAAAAACTCATAATACCGATCATCACCGAACTTTAAGCGTGCGGACCCTACGGGTTCGAGAACTATGTAGACATGACCGAGACATGTCTCTGGTCAATAACCAATAGCGGAACCTGGATGCTCATATTGGTTCCTACATATTCTACGAAGATCTTTATCGGTCAAACCGCATAACAACATACATTGTTCCCTTTGTCATCGGTATGTTACTTGCCCGAGATTCGATCGTCGGTATCTTAATACCTAGTTCAATCTCGTTACCGGCAAGTCTCTTTACTCGTTACGTAATGCATCATCCCGCAACTAACTCATTAGCTACATTTCTTGCAAGGCTTATAGTGATGTGCATTACCGAGAGGGCCCAGAGATACCTCTCCGACAATCGGAGTGACAAATCCCAATCTTGAAATAGCCAACTCAACATGTACCTTCGGAGACACCTGTAGAGCTCCTTTATAATCACCCACTTATGTTATGACGTTTGGTAGCACACAAAGTGTTCCTCCAATAAACGGGAGTTGCATAATCTCATAGTCATAGGAACATGTATAAGTCATGAAGAAAGCAATAGCAACATACTAAGCGATCAAGTGCTAAGCTAACGGAATGGGTCAAGTCAATCACATCATTCTCCTAATGATGTGATCCCATTAATCAAATGACAACTCATGTCTATGGCTAGGAAACTCAACCATCTTTGATCAACGGGCTAGTCAAGTAGAGGCATACTAGTGACACTATATTTGTCTATGTATTCACACATATATTATGTTTCCGGTTAATACAATTCTAGCATGAATAATAAACATTTATCATGATATGAGGAAATAAATAATAACTTTATTATTGCCTCTAGGGCATATTTCCTTCAGTCTCCCACTTGCATGAGAGTCAATAATCTAGATTACACAGTAATGATTCTAACACCCATGGAGCCTTGGTGCTGATCATGTTTTGCTCGTGGAAGAGGCTTAGTCAACGGGTCTGCAACATTCAGATCCGTATGTATCTTGCAAATATCTATGTCTCCCACCTGGACTTGGTCCCGGATGGAATTGAAGCGTCTCTTGATGTGCTTGGTTCTCTTGTGAAATCTGGATTCCTTTGCCAAGGCAATTGCACCAGTATTGTCACAAAAGATTTTTCATTGGACCCGATGCACTAGGTATGACACCTAGATTGGATATGAACTCCTTCATCCAGACTACTTCATTTGCTGCTTCCGAAGCAGCTATGTATTCCGCTTCACATGTAGATCCCGCTACGACGCTTTGTTTAGAACTGCTCCAACTGATAGCTCCACCATTCAATAAAAACACGTATCCAGTTTGCTATTTACAATCATCCGGATCAGTGTCAAAGCTTGCATCGACGTAACCATTTGTGACTAGCTCTTTGTCACCTCCATAAACAAGAAACATATCCTTAGTCCTTTTTAGGTATTTCAGGATATTCTTGACCACTGTCCAGTGATCCACTCCTGGATTACTTTGATACCTCCCTGCTAAGCTAATAGCTAGGCACACATCAGGTCTGGTACACAGCATTACATACATGATAGAGCCTATGGCTGAAGCATAGGGAACATCTTTCATTTTATCTATATCGTCTGCAGTGGTCGGCATTGAGTCTGACCCAACTTCACACCTTGTAATACAGGAAAGAACCCTTTCTTTGCTTGATCCATTTTGAACTTTTTCAAAACTTTATCAAGGTAAGTGCTTTGTGAAAGTCCAATTAAGCGTCTTGATCTATCTCTATAGATCTTGATGTCCAATATATAAGCAGCTTCATCAAGGTCTTTCATTGAAAAACTTTTATTCAAGTATCCTTTTATGCTATCCAGAAATTCTATATCATTTCCAATCAACAATATGTCGTCTACATATAATATCAGAAATGCTACAGAGCTCCCACTCACTTTCTTGTAAATACAAGCTTCTCCAAAAGTCCGTATAAAACCATATGCTTTGATCACACTATCAAAGTGTTTATTCCAACTCCGAGAGGCTTGCACTAGTCCACAAATGGATTGTTGGAGCTTGCAACTTTGTTAGCACCTTTTGGATCAACAAAACCTTCTGGTTGCATCATATACAACTCTTCTTCTAGAAATCCATTCAGGAATGCAGCTTTGACATTCATTTGCCAAATTTCATAATCATAAAATGCGGTAATTGCTAACATGATTCAGACAGACTTAAGCATCGCTACGGGTGAGAAAGTCTCATCATAGTCAACCCCTTGAACTTGTCGAAAACCTTTCACAACAGGTCGAGCTTTGTAGAAAGTAACATTACCATCAGTGTCAGTCTTCTTCTTAAAGATCCATTTATTCTTGATGGCTTGCCGATCATCGGGCAAGTCAACCAAAGTCCATACTTTGTTCTCATACATGGATCCCATCTCAGATTTCTTGGCTTTTTCAAGCCATTTTGTGGAATCTGGGCTCATCATCGCTTCCTCGTAGGTCGTAGGTTCGCCATGGTCAAGTAACATGACTTCCAGAATAGGATTACCATACCACTCTAGTGCAGATCTTACTCTGGTTGACCTACGAGGTTCGGTAGTAACTTGATCTGAAGTTTCATGATCAATATCATTAGCTTCCTCACTAATTGGTGTAGGCATCACAGGAACCGGTTTCTATGATGAACTACTTTCAATAAGGGAGCAGGTACAGTTACCTCATCAAGTTCTACTTTCCTCCCACTACCTTCTTTCGAGAGAAACTCCTTCTCTAGAAAGGATCCAAATTTAGCAACAAAAGTCTTGCCTTCGGATTTGTGATAGAAAGTGTACCGAATAGTCTCTTTTGGGTATCCTATGAAGACACATTTCTCCGATTTGGGTTCGAGCTTACCAGGTTGAAGTTTCTTTACATAAGCATCACAGCCCCAAACTTTAAGAAACAACAACTTTGGTTTCTTGCCAAACCACAATTCATACAGCGTCGCCTCAACGGATTTTGATGGTGCCCTATTTAACGTGAATGCAGCCATCTCTGAAGCATAACTCCAAAACGATAGCGGTAAATCAGTAAGAGACATCATTGATCGCACCATATCCAGTAAAGTATGATTACGATGTTCGGACACACCATTACGTTGTGGTGTTCCGGGTGGCGTGAGTTGCGAAACTATTCCGCATTGTTTCAAATGTAGACCAAACTCGTAACTCACATATTCTCCTCCATGATCAGATCGTAGAAATTTTATTTTCTTGTTATGATGGTTTTCCACTTCACTCTGAAATTCTTTAAACTTTTCAAATGACTCAGACTTATGTTTCATTAAGTAGATATATCCATATCTTCTCAAATCATCACTAAAGGTGAGAAAATAACGGTACCAGCCGCGAGCCTCAATATTCATCGGACCACATACATTAGTATGTATGATTACCAATAAATCTGTTGCTCGCTCCATAGTTCCAGAGAACGGTGTTTTAATCATCTTGCCCATGAGGCACGGTTCGCAAGTACCAAGTGATTCATAATCAAGTGATTCCAAAAGTCCATCAGTATGGAATTTCTTCATGTGCTTTACACCGATATGACCCAAACGACAGTGCCACAAATAAGTTGCACTATCATTATCAACTCTGCATCTTTTTTCTTCAACATTATGAATATGTGTATCACTACTATCGAGATTCAATAAAAATAGACCACTCTTCAAGGGTGCATGACCATAAAAGATATTACTCATATAAATAGAACAACCATGATTCTCTGATTTAAATGAATAACCGTCTCGCATCAAACAAGATCCAGATATAATGTTCATGCTTAACGCTGGCACCAAATAACAATTATTCAGGTCTAAAACTAATCTCGAGGGTAGATGTAGAGGTAGCGCGTCGACCGCCATCACATCAACTTTGGAACCATTTCCCACGTGCATCGTCACCTCGTCCTTAGCCAATCTTCGCTTAATCCGTAGTCCCTGTTTCAAGTTGCAAATATTAGCAACAGAACCAGTATCAAATACCCAGGTTGTTGGGGATATAACTACTGAGTGTAAACCGCCCAGGAGGGCCGATTCACCCTCAACTACACTGAAGCCCATGAAGACCTAAAAGATGGCGCTTTACTGATGAAGCTAGAGGCCCAAAGCCCAAAGGCGGATTAGGGCCCATAGTGGTAAACCGCCATAGTTGTATAACTTGTATTGTAAGTTAGGGAGGCAGAGACCGAGCCGGACACTTGTATGAGCCGGCCTCAGAACTCTGTAAACCGGCCGGGCGTCCACCTATGTATAAGGGACGACCCGACGGCAGTTCAGGGACAAGAAACAACAACTCGAAAGCCAGGCATAGCGTGTTTGCTCCTGGTAATCGAAACCCCAATAATCCCATCAAAACTAGACGTAGGCTTTTACCTTCATCGTAAGGGGCCGAACTAGTATAAAACTCTTGTGTCCTTTGTCCGGTTTAAACCCTTTAAGCTAACCCGTCGCGATGGCTCCACGACTAAGTCCTTTCACGAGGACATCTGACGTGATATTTCCACGACAGTTGGCGCCCACCGTGGGGCTCTCGCACGATGGTTTCGAGTTCTGGAAGGGCAGCTTTGAAGGACTCAAAGGGTACGCGGTTGGCCGGATGACCAAGAGGCACCGCGGGAAGCTCTACATCAACGACGCGGGATGGGGCCCCGAGGCCGGCTCAATTGAGTACGGGTACCAGGTCCCCTTTGGCGAAATTCACGTTTTCATCGGCAAGATCGGCGAATCGGGCCCTGAGCCGGACATCTGCACCGACCTCGTCGAGAGGTCTCAGTGTACAAGCCCCTCCCGGATTCAGCCCGCCATGATGCGTGCGTTTGTAGGATGTGTCCACAGGATCGGATCTGAACCGGTGTCCGAAGGTGAGACGGTCGCTTATTCCGACGGCGAATCATCCACCGGCGAAACCGAGTCCCTGTACCAAGTTCATGACGGTGTGTTCGAAGGGTATTCCGATGGCACAAGTATTCCGGAATTTCTTGAACCGCCAAACCGAGTCACAATCTTCATGGCCGGAACACAGCGAACTTTGCAAAATTCTACTGCGGCGGCATCCGGACCAGCAGCTGGGGCAGGAGGCCCCGTGCGCCGGCCGGCTCAAGTTCTGTCCGGTTTGTTGGACACCTGGATGACGTTATTAGCCACAACAGTTTCCCCGGAGACTCAAGATCGGCATAATGCAGAGGTCACTAAGTTACGAGATCAGATAACGCAGCCCAAGGAGGACTTGGCGGCTGAGGAGACCAGGATGGCTGAGGAACGGGCCGCTTTAGATGCTCAGGCGCAGAGGATTCAAGTCGAAAATTATCGACTTTTGCTAGATCAAAACGCCTCTAATGAAGTATTGAGGAGGAGACATCAGTCTTGCTTGCCGGCGGATTATAATGCAACGAACCTCTTCAGTACGCCAGGGGCAGGAACCAGCAACCCGACAACAATAAACCGGACTATCGTGCCAAGGACCGGAGCGCCGGATCAACCTCAGATGATGGGTCCACCTCGATGAACAGACAACCCGCCGCGGTATACTGCACCCCCGCCGGGTCACTTCTCTACCCCTTTGGATAATATGATAGCATCAGCATCCCGGTTGGCAGCTATTCCGATGGAGGGTGAATCGCCAGCGGCAGTTGAGACACGGCGGGCCAGGGATCTTCTTCAAACTGCTATGGTGCAGCAGCAGGCTTACTCATATAGCCGAGACAGGATTCACACGACCCCCCGTCCGAGCAAAAGCTATAGCAGGCATATAGATGAACCGGAGGTGTCCAGTAGTGCACGGCGCCGTACTGTCCCTCAAGGACCCAATCCGGCTCGTGGTGAAGTGAACGCTCAGGACATGGTGGATAATGGCAGAGCATGAAGGGAGGCCGCTTTAGCAGCACAATATGCGGGTCGTTATCAACCCGCCCTGGTTCAGCCAGCAGCGTCAGTAGACCGAGGCACCGGGCTTGCCTTCAGTTCCTGGGGAGTACCGTGTCTCATTCCGGCTCTCCCTAATGTGCGACTGCCTAAGGATTTCAAGGGTCCATGTAAGGTGCCTAATTACACTGCCGATTAGCCACCTCAGGCGTGGGTTGAAAGTTATGATATGGCGATGGAGATGCTGGATGTGGATGAAGCGGCTTGTGGAAAATACTTCACAATGATGTTGGAAGGGACGGCCCGTACATGGTTGAAGAACCTGCCAGCTAACTCCATTGAGTCATGGGACCAATTGAAGGCCCGGTTTATAGAAATTTCAAGGATACATGCAAATAGCCTATGTCTATTGTGGATCTGGATGCCTGTGTTCAAGGAGAGAATGATTCAACAACTCATTGGGTGCACCGGGTTTCAGAAGTTTTGCACTCGTCGGACCGGATTAACACTGGCCAAGCAATCATAACATTGGAGCGTAATTGCCGGTTTAAGTCACTGAAGATGAAGTTGGGACAGCTTAAGCGCCACTGCAATGACATGGGAACACTTATGGCAACCTTGGTTAAGTATGCCGATTCTGATAATACCAAGGATCCTGATTCTGATGAGGAGAAACCGGAGAAGGGAAAGAAGAACGACGGTGCAAAGGGACAGCAGCACAACCAAGGGGGCCATGGGAATAATGGTAAGCGCAAAGTGGATAATTCAAATTTTGTGGCTAACACTAATATGCAGCGTTGTAAAGGTAAACCGCCCCAGGGCGATGGTGATATGAATCTGGAACAGCTGTTAAACCAGCCGTGCCCAAAGCATGGGACCAAGGAGGTTCCAGAAACACACCTTTGGAAGGATTACTTCATCATGAAGGGGTTCAAAAACTCTGATCTCTTCCGGTATGATCAAGGTCCATCGGGCGGTTCAGGTCCAGGCTTTGGTGGTGGCGGCGGTTCAAATTCTGGATTTCAGAATAACCAAGGCAACCAGAACAACCAACGTGGCAATAACCAACAGAATAATCAAGGGAATCAGCAGCAGTCAGGTTATCAGAGTCACCCAAAGCAGTTGAACGGCAGGCAGTATCATATCTTCACTACTAGTTTGTGCAAGCGCGATCAGAAGCTTCACAAGAGGGCAGTTAATGCTGTTGAACCGGCAGTACCCCGTTACTTACGTTGGTCCAAGCAGCCCATTGTGTGGAGCAGAGAGGATCATCCACCCCGGGTTGACAATCCGGATCATCTGGCTTTGGTGGTGGCAACTCAGGTGGGAGGTTATAAATTTACCAAAGTACTGATGGATGGAGGGAGCAGTATCAACATCCTGTATTATGAGATCTTCCGTAGCATGGGGTTGACAGACAAGAGTCTTAAACCGTCAAACACTATTTTTCATGGTGTAGTACCAGGTAAATCAGCGTATCTTGTTGGCAAGATCGCTTTGGTTGTGTTTGAAGATGAGCACGATTCCAGGTCTAAAACGTTGACCTTTGAAGTGGTGAAAATCCAGAGCCCATATCATGCACTGTTTGGACGGCCGGCTTACGCAAAGTTCATGGCAAGGCCCTGCTACATTTATTTACAGCTCAAGATGTCGGGTCATAAGGGGACCATCATAGTCTGCGGAAGCCATAAGATCGCTTTTTATTGTGAGGAACGTGATGCGGCCTATGCTGAATCGGTTTGTGCAACAAAGGAGTTGAAGTTCTATAAGGACAATGTTGATCCGGCAGACATGACCCCCTTGAAGAAGCCCACCACTAAGCATGACCCGACCCTGAAGTTCAAACTGGCAGATGACACTAAACTTGTTGATTTTGTCCCTGGCGATTCATCCAAGCAGTTTAGCATCAGCACCAATCTGGATTCGAAATAGGAAAGCGCCCTCATCGAGTTCATCCGTGAGAACTGGGACATTTTTGCATGGAAACCTTCTGGCATGCTAGGTGTACCAAGGGAACTCGCTGAGCACACTCTCAATATTGATCCCAAGTTTAAACCGGTCAAGCAGTTTCTTTGCCGCTTTAACGAGGAGAGACGCAAGGCAATCGGTGAGGAGGTAGCCCGGCTGTTGGCTGCTGGGTTTATCATTGAAGTATTTCACCCTGAGTGGTTGGCTAATCCAGTGCTGGTTCTTAAGAAAAACGAGACTTGGCGCATGTGTGTGGACTACACAGATTTGAACAAAGCTTGTCCGGCAGATCCTTATGCTCTCCCATGCATTGATCAGATCATTGATGCGACAGCGGGTTGTGAGCGTTTAAGTTTCTTGGATGCCTATTCAGGTTATCATCAAATCAAAATGGCAGTTAAGGACCAGGAGAAGACAACTTTTACTCCCTTTGGAGCCTTCTGTTATGTTTCTATGCCTTTTGGGCTCAAGAGTGCCCAGGCAACTTATCTGCGTTGTGTGCAGAATTGTCTTCACACTCAGATTGGGCGCAATGTTCCTGCCTATGTGGATGACATTGTAGTAAAATCCAGGAAGAAGGAGACATTGATAGATGATCTCAAGGAGACCTTTGACAATCTGCATGTTTATAAGATGATGCTCAATCCGGACAAGTGTGTTTTCGGTGTTCCCGTAGGCAAGCTTCTAGGTTTTCTGGTGTCCAACAGAGGCATTGAGGCTAATCCAGAGAAGATCAAAGCGATTACATCTTTGGCTAAACCGGCGTGCATTAATGATGTCCAGCGTCTAGCAGGTCGAATTGCAGCCCGAAGCCGGTTTATTAGCCGCTTGGGAGAGAAGGCGATCCCTCTATATCACATGTTGAAGAAAATAGACACTTCTGTCTGGAGTGATGTGGCTGATGTGGCGTTTGAAGACTTGAAGCGGCAATTGGCTGAACCGCCGGTCCTTGCTACTCCAGTTGACAAGGAGCCCTTGTTATTGTATGTGGCTGCTAATGTATGTGCTGTCAGTGTGGCAATTGTGCTGGAGCGCAAGGAGGCTGGGAAGGAATATCCGGTTCAATGGCCGGTTTACTATATTAGTGAGGTGCTTATCGAGTCAAAGCAACAATATCCGCATTGGCAGAAGCTGGTATATGGGGTTTTTATGGCAAGTCAGAAGCTCAAACAATACTTTCAAGGCCATCCCATCACAGTGGTCAGCTCTGCTCCCTTGGGAGATATAATTCAGAATCGGGAAGCAACTGGCCGGGTTGCAAAGTGGGCAATTGAGCTTGGTCCACATGGGTTGGAGTATATGCCTCGAACGGCCATCAAATCTCAGGCGCTTGTTGACTTCATCAATGATTGGACCGAGTTACAGGCACCAGAGGACAAACCGGATAACACATACTGGACTATTCACTTTGATGGATCCAGGCAATTGGAGGGCTCGGGGGCTGGAGTTGTCCTTACTTCCCCTCGAGGTGATAAGATTCGTTATGTTCTCCGCTTAATGTTTCATTGTACTAACAATGCAGCTGAGTATGAAGCGTTACTCCATGGTCTCCATGTGGCCAAGGAAATGAATTTAAGCCAAGTATGATGCTTTGGAGATTCTGATCTGGTGGTCCAGCAAGTTTCTAGCACTTCGGATTCTAAGGATCCACTCATGGCGGCTTACAGACATGAGGTGGATATTGTGGCGGGTCACTTTAAAGGTTATCATATTGAGCACATTGACCGGCGCAAAAACGAAGCAGCAGATGCTTTAAGTCGGCTTGGATCTCAGCGTAAACCGGTACCACCCAATACCTTTTTAGATATCTTGCACAACCCGTCTGTTAAGTTGCCTACAGAGGAGGATTTAGTTGTTCCTGATCCGGAGGCCCAATTGGTAGCCGCTTTACATGTAATTCCGGATTGGACGGTTCCATATTTGGCGTATATGAACCGGGGCGAGCTACCAGACGATGAGGTTCTAGCCAGACAGATAGTCCGGCGATCAAAATCAATGGTTATTCACAATGGTGAGTTACACCACTGCAGTGTTTCAGGCGTATTCCAGTGTTGTGTTTCTCCTGAAGAAGGCCAAGAGATTCTACGTGAGATCCATGAAGGGGATTGTGGTCACCATGTCGGTTCAAAGTACCTAGTGGCCAAAACTTTTCGTCATGGGTTTTACTGGTTGACGGCTCATGCTGATGCTGAGGATCTGGTAAAGCGGTGTGACGCTTGTCAGAAGTTTTCACGCCGAGCTCATGTTCCGGCTCAAGAACTACGGATGATTCCCATCACTTGGCCGTTTGCTACTTGGGGGCTTGATATGGTGGGACCTTTTAAGCGATCCAAGAATAAGAAGACCCACCTATTGGTGGCGGTTGATAAGTTCACTAAGTGGGTTGAAGCGGAGCCCGTAAGTAAGTGTGATGCAGCTACGGCGGTTCAGTTTATCAAAAAGATCATCTTCCGCTTTGGCTTTCCACACAGTATCATCACATAATGGTACAAACCTTTCTAAAGGGGAGATGGAGGACTTCTGTCAGAGAGAGCACATCCGGCTTGATATAGCATCCGTGGCGCACCCCCAGTCCAATGGTCAAGCTGAGAGAGCTAATCAAGAAATCTTGAAGGGTATCAAGCCCCAGCTCATGGTTCCTTTAAAGCGGACGCCGGGTTGTTGGGTGGAAGAATTGCCTTCTGTGGTATGGAGCATCAACACCACCCCCAACAGATCAACGGGTTATACACCTTTCTTCATGGTTTACGGGGCAGAGGCGGTCCTCCCAAGTGACATACGTCATGACTCACCCCGGGTTGCCAATTATGTTGAAGCGGACAATGAGAAAGCACGCCAGGAGGCGTTGGACCTGTTAGATGAAAAACGGGACATGGCTTTGGCTTGTTCGGCGGTTTATCAGCAAGACCTGCGGCGTTATCACAGCCACCGGGTTAAAACAAGAACCTTTCAAGAAGGTGATTTGGTGCTCCGGCTCATCCAAGATCAGACCGATATGCACAAGTTATCCCCACCTTGGGAAGGGCCCTTTGTGGTCAGCAAGAATCTGCACAACGGATCATACTACCTCATTGACGTTCGAGACAACTCACGCAATTCTGAGGAGGAGAACCGGCGGCCGTGGAACATAGCTCTCCTTCGGCCTTACTATACTTGAGCCATAGGCTTCTCTTATGTACATATTTTGACAATGTATATATTATGATCAATATAATAAACCAACATCCTTGCTATAAGCAGGGCCTCTGCTGTTTTTCCTCAAATATCTTTTGAGTTACATGAGGGCTTCAGCTAACAAAGCGAAGTACTACCTGTTAAACCGGCTATCATGCCACAATACAGCTTGGGAGCTTCACACCCAAGGGGCCAAAGAGAGTCTGGATGCTATGCATAACTCAAACATAGGCACCCAATGAGCATAGCTCACAAAGTTACTTGGGGACTCTTTGTGCGCTGCAACAAAGAGTTTGAAAGGACCCTTGTAATATGCTATCAAGCACGGCTTGGAAGCCTGGTGTATTCACCTAAAACCCTGGGTAAACCTGCCTTCATCAAGTAAGCCACTCCTATCCAGGTAATCCTGGCACGACCCGCCAAACGTTTGACAAGTCAATCTTATACAGACCCTGAACTTGTCAAAGTTAAAACGACGATTGGTTAGTTGGAGGCCCATCTTAAAAGGCTTTGCAAAATGGTTTAACTCAGCGGCCTGGCAGCCCATGAAAAGCCTCAAATTTGGGCCTGGCGGCCCTTGAAAAGCCTCGACTACATGGTTTTATTTGTTTTTGCCAAGTTTTTTCACTTCTGATAAAATTTCCGTTAAACCGGTGTCAGTTGACCCGGTATAGCTTTTCAGTCATTATAATAACCCGGTGTTTGTTAACCCGGCTTGGCATTCAACTACAAGTTGTCTGACCGTATTAATTATCAAACAGGCGTTACAAAACCCGGTCTGGCTTTGACTATATGTCGCCAGGTTGATCATCTGGTGTTCATCGTAACCCGGCATGACTTATTACACACCAGCACTGCATGGTGAGAGTTATCAATACTCAAGATTTGGGTTTTTCACCCTTACTACAATCAAAGTTGGTAAACCAACTAAGTGATTTCATATCATAGGTATGATCTATTTCATATTTTTATTCAGCCTTGGTAATCAACTAGGCTTTGTCTTGGGCATTATGACCCGTCCGGCGGTAAACCTCCCGGACAATTCCTTTTTATGCAGACATCAGGATCGCATGAAATTATCAAAGTATAATTAAGCACAGCAGATATCATGGCGGATCAACAACGTCATGCATCAGTACCATGGATCAAAGTATTTTAACTAGCCTATTACAAGGCGCTTTGAGGCCCAAAATAATGATTGTTTTTACACAGAACAAAGTCTGTGATAATTACCAGATTGCCGGATTCGTCGCCGAGTTGACGTGATGTTGATGGATCTTCAGGCGTCGGTTCAACCTCCTCCTCCCCACCCAGTGGATGGAAGTCAACGGTGGTCCAGTCAATCCGGGTTAAAGCTTGAAAGACAACCTATTCACTTATAAGATTCGACGGTTCAACGTCAGGAGCATAAGTGTGCTTACGAATTGGCGGAATAAGATTCTGCACTTCCTTCAGAGCAGTGTCAACTCGATGGTTGTTGGCATCGTAGAAGGACCGATGAGAAGTCAAGTTCACCTCTTCAGCCAATTGACTTGCAAATGGATGCATCTCCTTAGTCACGGCTTTGAGGGCGTCATTATCAAATGTTGATTTGTTTTCTTGTTCATACGCATAGCCCTTGGCGATATCAACTAGATCCAGGTCAGCTATCCATGATTTGGCACGAGTCAGTGCTAACAAAGCACCAGCCCTGGCAGCAGACCGCTTCAACTCCTCTATCTGAGCAGGAGTCATTGAGAGCCTGGCCAAAGTATCCTTGATCAAGGTTGGTGGTGGTTTGTTGTACGAAGTTGCACAGATGACTCGTTGTGCACCAGTATACAGTTGCTCGATCAAAGTGTAAGCTGCCTTTAACTTCCTTCGCATATCTGCGCCTAGATGAGCAATGTGATTACCTGCAAACGGTTTAAGAACTTAATGTTAAACCGGCGGAGTTGAAGACGCTTCAGAATAGACTATTATAAAGTACTTACCAAAAATTGCAGCTGTCATGGCGTTCACTTGATATTTCAGCCCAGTCAGCTCTTCCTCCACTAGTTTAAGAGCTGCTTCGGCGTCTTCAGCCCGCTTCAACAAAGCAGCCTTTTCGGTTTCCCAGTTGGTGCATTCAGTTTTGAAGCCATCCTTCAGTTGTTCCATGGTGGTCAAAGCGCCCTTCAGCTCCTCTTTGGCTTTAGAGGTCTCTTCTTGCTGGGACTTGATGTTTTGTTGAAGGTTGGCGATTTGAGACTCTTTGGTATTTATATCGGTCTGCAAAAATCAGAAAAAGGACGTTGTTAAAATCTCTTAAAGTCCCAAGCACATAACAAGTTATACACTTGGCACTTGGGGGCTAATGCGGATTGCTTCTTAAAACGGAGATCTTAAAGTCCCAAGGCTCAAAACAAAGTATTAAGCTTGGCACTTGGGGGCTACAATGTTGAAATGCTCTTGCACTTTAAAGTCCTGATTCATCTTGCTAAGATAAACCGGCCCTTGGGGACTACTCAGTTGAAGTATTCTTAATATTAGAAGACCCGGTTTGTCTTCAAGAGATAAACCGGCCCTTGGGGGCTACAATGGAGTTGATATTCATTACAAGCAAATGAAAAGTGTTGTGAAGATTACCTCATAGCGTTCCTTCATTAAATTCACTAAACTGGCCTCATAATCCCGGCTTGTGTATAGGCGGTTTAAGTATCCGGAATGGAGCTCATCAGCACCAAGGTTCATGAAGCTGGATAAATCTGCCTTCCCTTTCCCCTTGCCCATAGCGGCAAATTCCTCCTTGGCAGTGTGCTTTGACAAGACAACTGGGTTGCCAGGGCTAGTGTAACCATGACCAGTGATAACAACATCATCATCGCCACCTTTGGATGGGGTTGGTGGATTGACAGTATCCCTAGCCGGGCTTGGCGTGCCTTTGCTTTTGTCTGGGCTTGGAGGATCAGCATGTGGACTGGCCAGGTTGACTTCTGGTAGTTCAACATAAGTATCCTGGCTTTGAGATACAGGATCATCAATGGCAATATCAGCATCTCTATTAGCGCCTTCTGAAATTCTGTCTGGTTCAACCTCTTCAGTAGGGACAGTGGTTTTTGCCTTCTTACTCAGACGTGCTTTGGCGCTGTAATATTATAACAAGAGGTCAGTTGGTAAACCAGCGCAAGAAGATCAAGTTAAAGACAATATACTTACCCAAGGACGGTCTTGAGAGGGGGCATTTGAGTGGTGGATGAGCCGCCAGATGAAGAATTGGAAGACACCTGGTAATTTGGATCAGACAGATTAAGTGGGTATCGGAAGCAACCCTTCAAGGGATAATTTTTTTCGGGAGAACAAGAAACCTCTACACGATGCTTCCGGGTTGGTGTATCTGGTAAAACGGAGGAAGTGATTTGCTGGCCACTGTGTCGGGTTGTGCGACGACCTTCAGTTTGCTGTGTCTTCAAAGAAAATTGTGGATCCAAATGAGCAAGAGGGTGAGAGTATTTTACTTTCCGAACGGCACGGCAAAATCTTTGAACCGGCACAAGATCTGAATCAGAGGAAAGAGAGATTACCTCTACATGGTCCGCACGACTAGCCTCCGCATCATCCTGGGAATAGTCATTGTCAATAAGATGTATGAAAAATGAGCCAAGGGACTCAAGCTCTACCTCTGGATCCAACTCATCAACGTCTTCAGGCGGATCAGAGGACTCGACAGTTTTCTTCTTGGCTGCTTTCTTTGTGACTTTGCTTTTTGCACGAGGAGCCCTCACCGGTTTGTCTGAAGCTTTCCTCTTCCAGAAATTATCTGTGGCCTGAAAAAATAGACAAAGGATCATCAGAACAAAGTTAAAGCGGTGACGGATCAATAAAGAGGGAAAAGGTAAACTTCTTACTGCTGGCGGTTTTTTGGAGGTGTAAAACAAAGCCAATCCGGTCTTGCTGCATTGAGCGATCGGTTCATCTAGCATCTTCTTTATAGACTCGTGACTTCATCATTAGTCATTTCCATCTCATGATACCGCTGAGGGTCTTTGACGTTTCCGGTATACTCATGCATTAAACCGGAGCGGCGGCTTAAGGGAAGAATACCCCACGAAACCCAACATCGAACAAGGTCAATGTCGGTTAAGCCATTTGCCAGAAATGCCCGGAGCTTAGCAAGTTGAGGTGCATAAGCTTGTCGTTCTTTGGATGTGAGCCGTGATGGCAGAGGATGGTTGTTGTTGAGCCGGTGAGCATGGTAACCCGGCAGAGGGTTTTCATCAGCAGGTGCAGTGTTCAGACAGTAAAACCAGGTTTGATTCCAGTCCTTTGGATGGTTGTGGTGTTTGGCATGAGGGAAATCAACTTCCTTCCTTTTCTGAATTGGTACGCCGCCAAGTTCAGTGTTGGGGCCGTCAGAGAATTCGGTCCGGTGGTTTAAATGAAAAAAGTCTCTAAAGAGCTCAACAGTTGGTTCTTCTTGAAGGTAAACTTCGCAGAACACTTGAAAGTTACATATATTGGACACATAATTTGGTCCAATGTCTTGAGGATGGAGTTGGAAGCTGACAAGCACATCCCGGAAAAACTTTGAACCGAGAGGGCTAAAACCCCGGTCTAGATGTTGCATGAACACAATCACTTCCCCGGCTTGAGGTTCTGGAGGGCACTCAGGGCCAGGAACTCGCCAATGGAGGACATCTTTTTTGGCTAAAGCGCCGGTTAAAACATACCCATTGAGCTGCGTTTCTGTGATTCGGGAAGGAACCCAGTTGCAAGAAGAGAATTGCTTGGTCATTTTGGAAGGCGAACTGAAAAACAAATGCGAAGGCCAGTTTACGATTCAAAGTTGATATGCACAAACCGGTGGTAAACTGGGGAGTTTAATTCAGGTATATACACATGTTAAACCGGCTATAACTACTCAAGTTGGAATGGCGGTTTAAGTGAGGGCTAATGGTACCAGGCGGGTTATGATTTTCTACAAGTTAAACCGCCTATGAGGGAAGCAACAGAGCTGAAATTCACTAAGTGTTGAAGAAACAAGTTTCACACAATGATGATATAATTTTGGATCTACCGTGGTTTAGTAAAGAAAATTTTCTGCCTCCTACAATGGCGTTAAGTAGAACAGAGAAGGTCCAGATGGGATTTTTTCAGAAACAACAAGATGCTACAGTATGGCCGATTAAAACTATGGATCTAGCCGCAAAAGAAAGCTATCAGGCTTAGCTAAGTTCAGTAAAGAGGCTAAGGGAAAGGCGGAGAAGCACTGACGAACGCTGATGAACACAGATGAACGCGGATGAACACGACGCCCTAATGGAGATCTAGGGTTAAGGGAAGAAAACTCACCGGGTTCTCAAGAGCAGCAGAGGACAGTGCAGATCTCTGGAGCGTTTCAGGTTGATGCAGCGGCCTAGTCGGTGCAGAGTTGAAGGTCGACGGCGGCGGCGGTTCTTGAGTTCGTCGGGTCACGAGGAGGAACACGAGGCAAAGAGGCAAGGGGAGAAGAATGGAAAGACCCCCCGGCCTTATTTATAAAGAAAGGGGATAAGTGGTAGGCACGAGAATCGAGGAGCCTGAAGCGGCAAAAGAGGGTGCGGCTGTCACCTCGATATTCGGGATACCATTAATGAAGGGAATCTTTTTAATCTTTTTATATAGAGATGACGTCATGATGATCCGTTGTTGTGTCCAGAGGATGACATCATGGCGGTTTAACAAAGTTTACAGGAGAAGACTTCATGGCAGTTTACAAAAAGTGTAAGAAGATGTTCACAGAGTTTTTCTAAGTATTGAAGATTGACATGAACTGGTTCAAATCAATCTAGGGCCTAATATTGGGGATATAACTACTGAGTGTAAACCTCCCAGGAGGGGCTGGTTCACCCTCAACTACACTGAAGCCCATGAAGACCTAGAAGATGGCGCTTTACTGATGAAGCTAGAGGCCCAAAGCCCAAAGGCTGATTAGGGCCCATAGTGGTAAACCGCTATAGTTGTATAACTTGTATTGTAAGTTAGGGAGGCAGAGACCAAGCCAGACACTTGTATGAGCCGGCCTCGGAACTCTATAAATCGGTCGGGCGTCAACCTATGTATATAAAGGGACGACCCGGCGACGGTTCAGGGACAAGAAACAACAACTCGAAAGACAGGCATAGCGTGTTTGCTCCCTGGTAATCGAAACCCCAATAATCCCATCACAACTAGACGTAGGCTTTTACCTTCATCGTAAGGGGCCGAACTAGTATAAAACTCCCGTGTCCTTTGTCTGGTTTAACCCCTTTAAGCTAACCGCTCCACGACTAAGTCCTTTCACGAGGACATCTGACGTGATATTTCCACGACACAGGTACTACTGCGAGCATTAGTAAGGTACACATAAATAACATGTATATCACATATACCTTTGTTCACTTTGCCATCCTTCTTATCCGCCAAATACTTGGGGCAGTTCCGCTTCCAGTGACCAGTCTGCTTGCAGTAGAAGCACTCAGTCTCAGGCTTAGGTCCAGACTTGGGTTTCTTCTCTTGAGCAGCAACTTGTTTGCCGTTCTTCTTGAAGTTCCCCTTCTTCTTCCCTTTACCCTTTTTCTTGAAACTGGTGGTCTTGTTGACCATCAACACTTGATGATCCTTTTTGATTTCTACCTCCGCAGCCTTTAGCATTGCGAAGAGCTTGGGAATAGTGTTGTTCATCCCTTGCATATTGTAGTTCATCACGAAGCTCTTGTAGCTTGGTGGCAGTGATTGAAGAATTCTGTCAATGACACTATCGTCAGGAAGGTTAACTCCCAGTTGAATCAAGTGATTATTATACCCAGACATTTTGAGTATATGTTCACTGATAGAACTATTCTCTTCCATCTTGCATCTATATAATTTATTGGAGACTTCATATCTCTCAATCCGGGCATTTGCTTGAAATATTAACTTCAACTCCTGGAACATCTCATATGCTCCATGACGTTCAAAACATCGTTGAAGTCCCGGTTCTAAGCCATAAAGCATGGCACACTGAACTATCGAGTAGTCATCAATTTTGCTCTGCCAGACGTTCTTAACATCGTCAGTTGCATCTGCAACAGGCCTGGCACCCAGCGGTGCTTCCAGGACGTAATTCTTCTGTGCAGCAATGAGGATAATCCTCATGTTACGGACCCAGTCCATGTAATTGCTACCATCATCTTTCAACTTAGCTTTCTCAAGGAACGCATTAAAATTCAATGGAACAATAGCACAAGCCATCTATCTACAACAAACATAGACAAGCAAAATACTATCAGGTACTAAGTTCATGATAAATTAAAGTTCAATTATTCATATTACTTAAGAACTCCAACTTAGATAGACATCCCTCTAATCATCTAAGTGATCACGTGATCCAAATCAACTAAACCATGTCCAATCATCACGTGAGATGGAGTAGTTTTCAATGGTGAACATCACTATGTTGATCATATCTACTATATGATTCACGCTTGACGTTTCGGTCTCAGTGTTCCGAGGCCATATCTGTATATGCTAGGCTCGTCAAGTTTAACCTGAGTATTCCGCGTGTGCAACTATTTTGCACCCGTTGTATTTGAACGTAGAGCCTATCACACCCGATCATCACGTGGGGTCTCAGCACGAAGAACTTTTGCAACAGTGCATACTCAGGGAGAAAACTTATACCTTGAAATTTAGTGAGAGATCATCTTATAATGCTACCGTCAATCAAAGCAAAATAAGATGCATAAAGGATAAACATCACATGCAATCAATATAAGTGATATGATATGGCCATCATCATCTTGTGCTTGTGATCACCATCTCCGAAGCACCGTCATGATCACCATTGTCACCGGCGTGACACCTTGATCTTCATCGTAGCATCGTTGCGTTTCGCCACCTCTTGCTTCTTTGACTATCGCTACCGCTTAGTGATAAAGTAAAGCAATTACAGGTCTATTGCATTGCATACAATAAAGCGACAACCATATGGCTCCTGCCAGTTGCCGATAACTTAGTTACAAAACATGGTCATCTCATACAATAAAATTTAGCATCATGCCTTGACCATATCACATCACAACATTCCCTGCAAAGACAAGTTAGACGTCCTCTACTTTGTTGTTGCAAGTTTTTACGTGGATGCTATGGGCTGAGCAAGAACCGTTCTTACCTACGCATCAAAACCACAACGATAGTTCGTCAAGTTAGTGCCGTTTTAACCTTCTCCGGGACCGGGCGTAGCCACACTCGGTTCAACTAAAGTTGGAGAAACTGACACCCACCAGCCACCTATGTGCAAAGCACATCGGTAGAACCAGTCTCGCGTAAGTGTACGCGTAATGTCGGTCCGGGACGCTTCATCCAACAATACCGCCGAACCAAAGTATGACATGCTGGTAAGAAGTATGACTTGTATCGCCCAGAACTCACTTGTGTTCTACTCGTGCATATAACATCTACGCATAAAACCTGGCTCGGATGCCACTGTTGGGGAACGTAGTAATTTCAAAAAAATCCTACGCACCCGCAAGATCATGGTGATGATAGCAACGACAGGGGAGAGTATCATCCACGTACCCTCGTAGACCGAAAGCGGAAGCATTAGCACAACGCGGTTGATGTAGTCGTACGTCTTCACGATCCGACCGATCAAGTACTGACCGTACGGCACCTCCGAGTTCAGCACACGTTCAGCTCGATGACGTCCCATGAACTCCGATCCAGCAGAGCTTTGCGAGACAGTTCCGTTAGCAGGATGGCGTGATGACGGTGTTGATGATGCTACCGGCGCAGGACTTCGCCTAGGCACCACTATGATATCACCGAGGTGGAATATGGTGGAGGGGGGCACCGCACATGGCTAAGAGATCAAATCAATTGTTGTGCCTAGAGGTGCCCCCTTGCCCCGTATATAAAGGATCAAGAGGGAGCGGGTGGCCGGCCAGGAGGAGGCGCGCCAGGGAGGAGTCCTACTCCCACCGGGAGTAGGACTCCCTCTTTTCCTTGTTGTAGGAGGGGGAAGGAAGGGAGAGAGGAGAGGAAGGAAAGGGGGGCACCCCCCCTCCTTGTCCTATTCGGACTAGAGGGGGAGGGGGCGTGCAGCCTGCCCTGGCCGCCCCTCCTCTTCTCCACTTAGTGCCCATGAGGCCCAATAAACCCCCCGGGGGGTTCCGGTAACCCCCCCGGTACTCCGGTATATGCCCGAACCCATCCGAAACCATTCCGGTGTCTGAACATAGTCATCCAATATATCGATCTTTACGTATCGACCATTTTGAGACTCCTCTTCATGTCCGTGATCATATCCGGGACTCCGAACTACCTTCGGTACATCAAAACACAAAAACTCATAATACCGATCATCACCGAACTTTAAGCGTGTGGACCCTACGGGTTCGAGAACTATGTAGACATGACCGAGACACGTCTCCGGTCAATAACCAATAGCAGAACCTGGATGCTCATATTGGCTCCTACATATTCTACGAAGATCTTTATCGGTAAAACCGCATAACAACATACGTTGTTCCCTTTGTCATCGATATATTGCTTGCCCGAGATTCGATCGTCGGTATCTCAATACCTAGTTCAATCTCGTTACCGGGAAGTCTCTTTACTCGTTACGTAATGCATCATCCTGCAACTAACTCATTAGCTACATTGCTTGCAAGGCTTATAGTGATGTGCATTACCGAGAGGGCCCAGAGATACTTCTCCGACAATCGGAGTGACAAATCCCAATCTTGAAATACACCAACTCAACATGTACCTTCGGAGACACGTGTAGAGATCCTTTATAATCACCCAGTTACATTGTGATGTTTGGTAGAACACAAAGTGTTCCTCCGGTAAATGGGAGTTGCATAATCTCATAGTCATAGGAACATGTATAAGTCATGAAGAAAGCAATAGCGACATACTAAACGATCAAGTGCTAAGCTAACGGAATGGTTCAAGTCAATCACATCATTCTCCTAATGATGTGATCCCGTTAATCAAATGACAACTCATGTCTATGGCTAGGAAACTCAACCATCTTTGATCAACGAGCTAGTCAAGTAGAGGCATACTAGTGACACTATATTTGTCTATGTATTCACACATGTATTATGTTTCCGGTTAATACAATTCTAGCATGAATAATAAACATTTATCATGATATTAGGAAATAAATAATAACTGTATTATTGCCTCTAGGGCATATTTCCTTCATGAACTTACCGGCTTAAAACGCCAGGTATCTCAGATGGTTTCTGCCATCTTTGGTAAGTCGCCTTATGACTGTCAAATTTGAATATCTTCCTTGATGATATGAACCGCTTTTAATCCCTCCAGGATTATTTTGCAGGCCCCCGGAGCACCAATCTCAACCAAGATATGCTTGTGAAGCTAAAGGCGGTTTACACACTTGTGGAGCAGCTTTACACTGGTGCTCAGCACACATTGGCCACAATTTCTCCGTCTAATGAAGCCCCACTCTCTTGGTTGATGTGTTAAGGAAGCTTTCCGTTCTTCCTGAGAGGTTTAGTGACATGAAGCGATCATCTGCAAGAGCCGGAGCCGTGACTGCTTTAAGCTGGGCCAAAGCATGGTTACCGGAGCTAGACCCGACTGATATCTCTATCGGGTATCCAAGCTTTAAGGAAGAGGGCACCCCATTTGACAAGAAAGACTTTGCTGGTTGCGTGAAGAACATATGTCCTCTGGCCAGTCTGATTGCCAATGAAACAGACCTCACCAAGTACCAACCAGCTTATGACTTGGAAAATCAGAAGATGCCGATGCCTTCTTACAAAGTGAAGGACCTTATCCCCCCAATCCATAAGCACACTTTTGCTCCTGAAGTTGACCCGTCCAAGCTTATAGATGATGAAGCTAAGTTCCAAGCTTTGAATGGCATTGACTGGTCATCACCAACCTTCTAGGAAGTAGAACAGGATGAAGAAGCGGAGAGGGATGATCCAGAAGCGTCAGGCCATCAGAATCAAGAAGATTGATCCACTGGGCAGTTCATATTTGTGACCTTCTGAAAAACAGTGAATCAGTTGGACTCCTGCAGTCATGTAATAGGGTAGCAATAACTTTGCTCTGCCGTGCCATCGTGCACATTCATGTTGTGCTCAACGCTGTTAAGCTGCCACTTGATAGTTACCCTTTTAGATTTATCATGATGTTTGAGTGGTGTAGATGAAAATTTTGAATTATCCTGCACACAAGTTGATCAAAAGAGCCCTTGGTAGTTTACTGCAGGGTGGGTCATGATACCTCATATATAACTACTAATGTTTAAAACAGTTATAGCTAAGGCTGGTTTAACTAGAATTTAGACATAATAACAATATCATACCTGTGATATTGATCGTACTACCAGTTTACGATACCTATGCGGTAAGGGTGAGCACCCAAAGCTTTAGGATCCAAGACTTCCAAGTGCTTGATATCATCATGTATGGGCGACTTGTCGCCTCTCATTAAGCCGGGTAATAGAAACCACTGGTAAACTTTAAATATGAGCTGTGAGAGTGAAGGCCGCATGGCCGGAATCACTTTAAACCAAAAAGCAAGATAACATCAAGAAGACCCGGAAAAATCATTAAAAAATCAAGTCAAATGAGAAAAGGTGAGGCTATGCTTTGAATACGAGCAAGAAGCCAGACCAAAAGGGTTAATAGCTATGATTCGAATACGATCAGGAAGCCCCCAAATGGTTTTTGGCATTGCGCCGATCAAAGCGGTACCGACAGCTATGATTCGAATACGGTCAGGAAGCCCCCCGGTGACCATAATGATTAATGGCTATGATTCGGATACGATCAAGAGCCGGACCAAGAGGGTTAACAGCTATGATTCGAATACGACCAAGCCCCCAAGTAGTTTGTGACGTTCAACGGCTGTGGTTCGAATACAACCAGGAAGCCAAACCAAGAGCGTTAATGGCTATGATTCGAATACGACCAAGCCCCCAAGTGATCAAAGTGTTTTTATGGCTATGGTTCGAATACGACCAGGAAGCCGGACGAAGAGGGTTAATGGCAATGATTCGAATACGACCAAGCCCCCAAATGATCAAAGTGTTTAACGGC
>NC_041391.1:191550612-191600977 GCF_002162155.2 Triticum dicoccoides | reverse complement strand
CCGGACCAAGAGGGTTAACGGCAATGATTGAATACGACCAAGCCCCCAAATGATCAAAGTGTTTAACGGCTATCGTTCGAATACAACCAGGAAGCCGGACCAAGAGGGTTAACGGCAATGATCCTAATACGAACAAGCCCCCAAATGATCAAAGTGTATAACGGCTATGGTTCGAATACGACCAGGAAGCCAGACCAAGAGGGTTAACAGCAATGATTTGAATACAATCAAGCCCTATAGTGATCTTGAAATTATGATGAAGACTCATTATTGAAGATGAAAGAGGCCCTGCTTTATTATAATCATCACAATATATACATCATCAAAATATGTACATCAGAAGAGCCGGCGGCTCAAGTGTAGTAAGGCCGAAGATGAGCAATATTCCACGGCCGGCGGGTCTCCTCCTCCGACTTACGTGAGTCTTTGTGCTCTCGAATATCGATAAGATAGTATGATCCATTGTTCAAGTTCTTACTAACCACAAAGGGACCTTCCCAAGGTGGGTATAACTTGTGCATGTCAGTTTGATCCTGGATGAGCCGGAGCACCAAATCACCTTCTTGAGAGGTTCTGGACTTAACCCAGCGGTTGTGGTAACGGCACAGATCTTGTTGGTAAATCGCTGATCGAGCCGCCGCAAGGTCACGCTCCTCATCTAACAGGTCAAGTGCGTCCAGACGTGCTTGTTTATTATCAGCTTCAACATAAGCCGCCACGCGGGGCGAGTCGTTACGATTGTCACTAGGGAGAACCGCCTCTGCTCCGTAAACCATGAAGAAAGCCGTGTAACTCGTAGATCTTTTGGGGGTAGTATTGATACTCTATAGCACTGAAGGTAACCCCTCCACCCAACAACCCAGCGTCCTTTGCAAAGGAACCATAAGGCGGGGCTTAATGCCTCTCCAAATTTCTTGATTGGCTCTTTTAGCTTGACCATTGGTTTGAGGGTGAGCTACTGACGACACATCAAGCCGAATATGCTCACGTTGACAAATCTCTTTCATAGCACCTTTGGACAGATTAGTGCCAATATCAGTTATGATGCTGTGGGGAAAGCCAAAGCAAAAAATCACCTTTTTAATGAATTGAACCGTCGTTGCCGTGTCACACTTACTGACCGGCTCTGCTTCAACCCACTTTGTGAATTTGTCAACCGCCACCAAAAGGTGGGTATTCTTATCCTTGGACCTTTTAAAAGGCCCAACCATATCGAGCCCCCGGACTGCAAATGTCCAAGTAATTGGAATCATCCTCAATTCTTGAGCCGGCACGTGAGCTCACCGTGAAAACTTCTGACAACCATCACATTTACTGACCAAATCCTCCGCATCAGCATGAGCCATTAGCCAATAAAATCCATGACGAAAGGCTTTGGCCACAAGGGACTTTAAACCGGCATGATGACCACAATCCCCTTCATGAATCTCAGGAAGAATCTCACGGCCCTCCTCAGGAGAAAGGCAACACTGAAACGCCCCAGTGACACTGCGATGGTGCAACTCGCCATTGGCAATTGTCATTGACTTAGACCGTCGGGTTATCTATCTGGCCAAAGTTTCATCCTCAGGTAACTCGCCCCGGGTCATGTAAGCCAAATATGGTATGGTCCAATTTGGGATAGTGTGAAGAGCTACCACCAATTATGCCTCCGGGTCAGGAATAGCCAGATCTTCCTCTGTAGGCAATTTGACAGAAGGGTTATGCAGAACATCCAATAAAATGTTAGGTGGCACCAGCTTACGCTGTGACCCCAATCGGCATAAGGCATCAGCCGCCTCATTTTTCCTACGATCAATGTGTTCCACTTGATAACCCTTGAAGTGCCCAGCAATAGCATCAACTTCGCGGCGATAAGCCGCTATGAGTGGATCCTTAGAATCCCATGTGCCTGAGACTTGTTGAGCCACCAAGTCTGAGTCGCCAAAACATCTCACCCGGCTTAAGTTCATCTCCTTAACCATCCGAAGACCATGGAGCAAGGCTTCATACTCAGCTGCATTGTTAGTACAAGGAAACATCAACCCTAGAACATAACAAAACTTGTCACCTCGAGGGGAAGCTAAGACAACTCCAGCCCCCGAGCCCTCCAATTTCCAGGACCCATAAAGTGAATAGTCCAATATGTGTTATCTGGCTTCTCTTCAGGCATCTGCAGCTCTATCCAGTCATTGATGAAATCCACCAGTGCTTGAGACTTGATGGCAGTGCGAGGCATGTACTCCAAACCATGAGGTCCAATCTCAATGGCCCACTTTCCTACCCACCATGTGGCTTCTCTGTTTTGAATAATATCCCCTAAGGGAGCAGAACTGACCACGGTGATGGGATGATTCAGAAAATATTGTTTAAGCTTTCGGCTGGCCATGAACACCCCATAAACGAGCTTATGCCAATGTGGATATACCTCTGCTTGGACTCAATAAGCACCTCACTGACATAGTAAACTGGTCGTTGAACCGGATATTCCTTGCCAGATTCTTTCCCTTCCACCACAACAACTACACTGACAGCCCGGGCGTTAGCAGCCACATATAACAACAATGGCTCCTTATCAATGGGAGCAGCAAGGACTGGCGGCTCAGCCAGCTGGTTCTTCAAAGCTTCAAACGCGTCATTAGCAGCATCACTCTAGGCAAAATTATCTGTTTTTTTCATCATCTGGTATAGTGGTATGGCCTTCTCACCCAACCGGCTTATGAACCGGCTTAAGGCAGCAATACGACTCGCCAGACGTTGAACATCATTGATACACGCCGACTTTGCCAGGGAGGTGATGGCCTTGATCTTCTCCAGGTTAGCCTCAATGCTCTGTTAGAAACCAGAAAACCCAAAAGCTTGCCTGCTGGCACACCAAAAACACACTTGGCCGGGTTAAGCATCATCTTGTAGACCCGGAGATTGTCGAAGGTTTCCTTCAGATCATCTATCAAAGTTTCCTTCTCTCTGGATTTCACCACAATATCATCCACATAAGCATGAACATTGCGCCCAATCTGACCGTGGAGACAGTTCTGCACACATCGCTGATAAGTCGCCTAGGCACTCTTGAGCCCGAAAGGCATAGACACGTAGCAGAAGGCTCCAAAGGGAGTGATGAAAGTTGTCTTCTCCTGATACTTAACTGCCATATTGATCTGATGATAACCAGAATAAGTATTCAGGAAACTCAAACGCTCACAACCCGCCGTAGCATCAATGATTTGATCAATACGAGGGAGAGCAAAAGGATCAGTCGGACAAGCCTTGTTTAAGTCTGTGTAGTCCACACACATACGCCAAGTGTCATTCTTCTTAAGCTCCAGCACCGGATTAGCCAACCACTCCAGATGAAAAACTTCAACAATGAACCCAGGCGCCAAGAGCCGGGCCACTTCTTCACCAGTGGACTTACGCCTCTCCTCATTGAAGCGGCAAAGGAATTGCTTGACCGGCTTAAATCTCAGAATAATATTGAGAGTGTGCTCAGCGAATTCCCTCGGTACACCTGGCATATCAGAAGGTTTCCATGCAAAGATGTCCCAGTTCTCACGGATGAACTCGATGAGTGTGCTTTCCTATTTTGGATCCAAGTTACCACTGATACTGAACTGCTTGGATGAGTCGCCAGGAACAAAATCAACCAGCTTGGTGTCATCGGCCGACTTAAACTTCAGCACCGGATCATGCTCTATAGTTGGCTTTTTCAAAGACGTCATATTCGCTGGATCATCATTGTCTTTGTAAAATTTCAACTCCTCTGTTGCATAGTTAGACTCAGTATAAGCAACATCACCTTCTTCACACTCCAAAGCTATCTTCCTGCTTCCATGCACCGTGATGGTTCCCTTATAACCCGGCATCTTTAGCTGCAAGTAAACATAACAAGGCTGTGCCATGAACTTAGCATAAGCCGGTCGTCCAAACAAAGCATGGTATGGGCTTCTGATCTTGACCACTTCAAATGTTAATTTCTTGGCCCTGGAATCGTGCTCATCATCAAAGGCCACCTCCAGCTCAATTTTGCTGACAGGGTATGCCGACTTACCAGGCACCACTCCATGGAAAACAGTATTAGACGGCTTAAGATTCTTATGGTTAACCCCATGCAACGGAAGGTTTCATAATAAAGGATATTAATATTGCTTTCCCCATCCATGAGTACTTTAGTGAACTTATATCCACCAACTTGAGGCGCCACCACCAAAGCCAAGTGACCCGGGTTATTGAAAGTGCGTTATGTCGACTAGAGGGGGGTGAATAGGCAATTTTTATGAATTCTTCACTGAGGAATTTGCCGGTGAGGAAATTCCTTAGCGAAGAACTATTAGCAGCGGAATAAGTACTCAGAAGTAAGCATAACAGAATACAAGCATGGTCATCATGATGAAATGAAGACTAGCACAGAGTACAGAAAGCGTAATCACAGGATAACACAAGATGAAGACAAACAGACTGAAGAAATTGAACTGAGGAAATTGAGAAAGTCTTCAGTCAAAGTCTTCAAACACAGATATGAACAAACACTCAACACAGTAATGAGGAAATGAAAGGGTTGAGGAAATAGAACCAGTAGGTTGATGAAGACAATGATTTGGTAGACCAGTTCCAACTGATGTCTCAGTTGTACGTCTGGTTGGAGCGGCTGAGTATTTAAACTCGAGGATACACAGTCCCGGACACCCAGTCGCTGAGCACGTAGCTCAGGACACCCAGTCCTCACCATATTCTCCTTGAACTAAGATCACACAGATCTTTTCCAATCGCTCGTGGTAAGTCTTCAGGCGACTTCCAAACCTTCACAGACTTGGTCACTCGGCGATCCACAATTCCTCTTGGATGCCCTAGACCTTGACGCCTAACCATCTGGAAGAAGCACAGTCTTCAAAGGTAACAAGCATCGGATCCACGCAGGATCAATTTCTTCAGTGATGCTCAATCACTTTGGGTTTGTAGGGGTTTGGTTTTGGGTTTTCCTCACTCGATGATTTTCGCTCAAAGTCCTCGGAGGATGGGTTGCTCTCAAATGACAAGTGTCAAGTTCTCTCGAAGCAGCCAACCAGCTAGTGGTTGTAGGGGGCGGCTATTTATAGCCTAGGGAGCAGCCCGACATGATAAGACATAAATGCCCCTCAATGACATGACCGTTAGGTGGATAAGATATTTTGGGACAGCTAGCGCGCAGCACAGCAACGGTCGGAAATTTGACTCTCAAATTCCTCAGGGCTATCATGTTCCTCACTGTGTAGGTAATTCGCACTGACGAATTCCTAACTCCTCAGTCAGAACAAATTCATCAGTGACCAGAAGAACTTCGTCTCTGTCACTGAAGAAAGTGACTGAACTGTATGAGATTTCCAAATGCTTCACTCGAAGGGATTGGTGGGTGTAGGATTTTGAGTTGAGCATCACATGGAAATTTTTCCTTAGTATTTCCTCGACCCCCTTTAACAGTACGGTGTTTCCTATGACTCAAGAAAGAGAAAATGAAACTACGAAAACAAAAGTCTTCACGCTTCATGTTCCACAAATGAATACCAAGTCTTCAAGGTCACAGCAATTTCTTCACATTCAAAGTCTTCAGAAAGTCTTCAGAATATCAAAGTCTTCAGTTGAAGAACTTCATTTTTAGGGGTCGACTTTCTCTGTAAATATCAAACTCCTCATAGACTTATAGACCTGTGTACACTCACAAACGCATTAGTCCCTTAACCTATAAGTCTTCAATACACCAAAATCACTAAGGGGCACTAGATGCACTTACAATCTCCCCCTTTTTGGTGATTGATGACAACATAGGTTAAGTTTTCAACGGGGATAAACATATGAAGTGTATACACTGATATTGAGGAATTTGATTACAAGATATAGTAGAACTCCCCCTGAAGATGTGCATAGTGAGGAATTTGCTTTTGAGGCAATGCACATTTGAAGAGTTGAATCATGGAGATCTCCCCCTATATCTTGTAATTCATACACGCATTTGATATATAATATGAAGAATTTGAAATGCATGATGAAATATGGTGCCTGATGTGATTCAGCATGCATGCAATGTCATTAACGAGGAATAAGCATGCAAAGCATAATGCAACAAAAGTATCAGCGCACCATCAGGTTTAAGATTACAACTCGATCCAAATAGAAGTTTCAGAAGAACGAGAGTTGTAACTTAAAAAAATGCCCTTAATATAAACCAGCTTGAAGACTAACTCAGATTTCTCCCCCTTTGTCATCAAATGACCAAAAGGATTGAAACTGAGGACTAACGCCCCTGAAGAATATCAAGTTGATGGAGGAGCGCCAGCGTTGTTGGGGTCGGTTGTTGTAGTAGGGCCTGCCGCAGTGTCGTCCAAATCTTCATACTCATCAGTGTCACGCGATGAAGAATAAGAGCTGGCCACCAAGGAAGGAACTTTGACCTTCTTGAATTTCTTCGGTGGAGGGCAGACCAGTCAAATTCTTCCTTGAGACCCATATTCTTCAGCTCTACAGCGTTGTAGACATGAGAGAGAACAGCCCAGGTACGGTTGAAGGTTTCATGGAGGTAGTATTGGTTTTTCTTCACTGCATTATGTGTTGAGGTCATGTTGTGAAGAATTGAACCAAACTGACGCTTGACCCATTTATGATTGCGATCAACCTTCTGATGAAGACTGAGGAGTAACTCACGGTCAGTCATCACCCTGGGTGCTGTGGCTTGAGGATTTTGCTTGGCTGAGGTATTTGCGGCAGAGTCATGTGTGGCAGAATCGTCATTGGTAGAGTAAGATGCAGCCTTGCGAAATTGACCATCCAATGGACGAATGCCTTCATCGATCACAGCAGCGGCCTTGCCTTTATCATCAGCTGATGAAACTGTCCGTTTGAGGACTTCAATGGGAGGCAAGTAGCTACCGTGGTTCAGAGTGTCAGCTTTGTAATTCAGTGAAGATCTTACCCTGATGAATCTCATAATCCAAGGAGCATAGGGCTTCAGCTCGAATGGTGACATAGCAATATTGGCCAGAGTCCTCATGAAGAAATCATGGAAGTTGGCGAGAACGCCATGAATGATGTTGAAAAGCATATTCTTCATGATGCCAACGACTTCTTCATCATTTGAGTCGTGGCCTTTGATAGGACTCATTGTCTTCATCAGAACTTGATAGGCAGTCCGAGGCACATACAATAATTCCTTGACGAGGAATTTGGTTCTTGGGGCCTGGCTTGGCTTCAAAGGCTTCATCAGCACTTGCATATAGTGATTTGAAAGTTCTGGTTCGTTGTAGATACAACGAGCACCATCAAGTGGAGGACTGAGTGGTAGAGCACGAAGCAATTCAGTTGCTGATGCCTTGTAGTGAGTATTTTCAGACATCCAGTCTAATACCCATGAGTTCACATCTTCAGCGTCTCCGGTGATGTGCAGAGTTGCATAGAATTGAAGAATGAGTTCTTCATTCCAGTCACAGATATCAATGCAGAAATTCAGAAGTCCTGCGTCATGCAGAACACTGAGGACTGGCTCAAAGCCGGGCAGAGACTCCATGTCCACATGAGGAATATGTGCATGATCGAAGACTTTGTCTTTGTTGAAGAGCACTGAGGAATAGAAATTGGCTTGGCTGGCAGTCCAGAAACGCCTCTTCCTTATGCGAGCAGAATCATATGGATTATAATCAGTGAAGAATACGTGCTCGGCAAAGAAATCTTCAGCCTTGAACTTCTGTTTGCTTGAGAACGGATTCTTTTGCTTTGGCAGAGGGGTGTCAGTGAGTTGCATCACCACCTCAGGAATCACGAGCTCAGGTTCTTCAGGCTGAGGAATTTCTTGTTCCTCAACAGGTGCAGTCTGAGGATCAGGAGCAGCAGGTTCATCAGCACTAGTGGCTGGAATTTATTCATGGACAGATGAAGTGGGATGAGTTTCTTCAGAGCCCATTTGAACAGTTGGTGCAGGGGACTGAGGTATCTGTTGGAGTGGGGTGAAGAGTGGACAATTTGGATGTTGACTTTCCCAAAAGTCATCATTCATCACTGGCGTTGTGCTTCCAATATCCACATCTTCTTCAAGTTCCTCAACACGGGCCTCTTCAGCTGTGAACTGAGGCATAGGCGAGGAAATGATTGGGGTTGAAGGGATTGCTTCGACTTCAATTTCTTCATCAATTTGCTCTGACGAAGCAGCAGAATGATTTTCTTCATCAGATCCGCTTGGGATCTCATAGTCTTCTCCAAAAGGAACAAGGTCCTTTGATGGCATGGAGGAAATCGGAACAGCATCAATTGGATTTTCGATTGAGCTGGTCGTTGGCTTCATTTTCTTCGCAGCCAAAGAGTTTGACGCAGCTGATGCCTTCCTTTTCTTTACTGCAGCTCGCTCTGCAGCCTTGGTCTTCTTCACATCGAATGCACATGGAAGAATTGGAGTTGGTGTAGGTGCAGATGGAGCTGAGGAATCTGGTTGATTTTCTTCAGGCGCAAGTGATGCAGTTGCCCTGACTTCTTCAGTTTCTTCAGGCGCACCACTAGTGGATGCCCTGGCAGTTTCTTTAGCGGCTGGAATGGGATCATCAGCCCTGGAACTGGCATTTTCATCAGCAGCCTGAACTTCATCAGCGGTGCTGGCATGTTCTTCAGTCGGCTGAGCTGAGACTCCAGCCTGAGGAATTTCATGTTGCTTTGGGGCAGCAACATTGGTGAATTTCTTCGTCAGGTTGACAAATCTGACTTTGGCTCCTTGCCAATCAGCATAGTAGGCATCAAAGTCATTGCCGAGGGCTTGAATTTCAGACTGAGCCTGGAGAAGTTCCTCAGGTGTCATTCTGACAACGTTTTTGTTTAGGAGCTTCTCCTTTCTGTATTGAGCTTTCTTAATCTCTCTTGCCTTTTCAAACTTCCATGTCTCTTCAGTGATGAAATGGGTCAACATATGACTTTGTCCAGGGGTCAGATGAAAATCAGACATTGGGGTGTTTGGATCCTTGTGCCAGAGATCAATATAATCGAGGATTTTCCTCGGATCCAACAGCAGTGGCACAGATGTGCCTTTGGCTCTAGCGGCCTTCACCTGTCTGTCTCTGATGATTTCTGCAAGTTCATCATCAGAAGCTTCATCATCAGAAGGCACATGGAATGCGACATGTGTCTTCTTTGGACTTGGCCGAGGACCTCGTCCAGCTGTTGCTTTGGTCTTCAGCAGAGTCGGGCCAGATGATGACTTTGGTGCAGCTGAGGAACTTGCTGAAACACCAGAGGCAATCGAGAAACTAGCAGTCCTTTGACATGTAGCCAGATGCACGGGAGCTGAGGACTTTGATGGAGCAGTAGCAGTGTGAGGAATTTGCCGTGAGGGCTCTGCTGAGGAACTTGGCCGTGAGGGCGCTGTTGGGGAAGCACTTGGCTTACGAGCAGGCTTCTTTGGCATGGATTTCCTCGGTTTGACCGAGGCCTCAGTAGCAGTAGCAGTGGCAGAATCCTCATTGAATTTCTTCACTGCCTCCTTGGCTTGTCTTGCCAATTTAGCTTGGCGCTTAGCCCATTCTTCAGGAAAGTCCTCACCATGTTTGATGCTTGTGGGGTCAACTACTTGGCCAGGTGCCAATGGAGCTCTTGGGCATGGAGGATTGAGGGCGAATTTCTTCATGTACTTTGGAGTCACATATCTGTATTCCCTCCATTCCCTTGCCCATCTCCGTTCAATCTTCTGAATGCGCACCTTGCGCTGATTTTTGTTTTCTTTGCCAAATTTTGCTTCATCAGGTGTGCAATAGTCAGCATAAATTTCCTCAGGGATTTCGAATGCAGTCATAACCTCAGGTTTCTTTCCTCCTTTCTGCGGCTTCTTACTGTCTGCCATATTCTTCAGTTGAGGAATTTGAACAATTGAGTTCTCTAAAGAAGTATGCAGTTTTTCTTCGAGGAACGCTGCAAATGAGTTAAGTTGATGAGAACATAGTGATTCAGCAGCAGACATGAGTACCTGTGAACAGAGTACAGGTGCGAGGAATTCGAAGAGGTCATATGCGTTCTGAGAAGGTTTTTCGAAAAGAACAAGTTTTGTGGAATTTGACCAGATGAACCTTGAGGAATTTCACTAAGCGTTCTTGTCTTAGGTTCCAGAGTTGTACAGATCGAAGATCCACACAATTAGGGAATCTTGAAGAAAATGATTGCTTAGAGAAACAGTTCAAGATCATATGATGTGAGTGATGTTCATATGTGTGAAGATTTGAAGAATAAACACCTTTGAAGATTTTCAGGAAAGCCTGAGAATCAAAGCGAGTAATAGAAGTAACTTTTAATTACCTGAAGTGAAGAACATGACGAACTGAGAAGAACAAATGGGAAGTTCGTCAGGTTAGATCTTCCTTGCCCTAACTCAGCGGAGGAAGACAGCTACGGCGGCGGCGGAGTGAAGATTTCCGCGGTCGGCGTGAGTACGACGGCGACGAGGTCGAGGCAGCGAAGCTCTTCCTCACCGGCGATGATGGAGTAGCGGCGGCGCTAGGGTTTGAGGAGCCCGAGTGAGAGAGTAGTGATCGAGCGGAGTAAATGAAGTGAGGAAGGGGAGAGGGGTATTTATAGACATGGTGAAAAACTGTTCGCCTGAAGATTTTGGGACGAACGTGCCCCTGCCCTTTCTCCTTTACGCGACATGTGTCACCCACGTACTGTGTAGTGGAGAGCGTGTACGATCGTGGGTGAATAGAATAATGCATCGTGGGATGCGGAATAGTTTGAGCGGCAAAACCGTAAATTTGGATAAGATTTGTTTTAAAGTTTCGTTCGCAATTTCTTCAGCTGACCAGGACACAGTGAAGATTTTGAACGAGTTTCAAATAGAACGCATATGAAGAATTTGTGAATAGATTGGGTTGAGTATAGCATAGAGGGGGGAGGGTCCGATCACATTCACTTAGCAGAAAAAGCAACTTGAAGAAATAGCTATAAGTGAATGTTGTAGAGGACATAAACTCATATATATATATATATAGCCAATGAAGAAAAACGAAGGAAACAGTGAAGATTTTGCAAAGTTGAAGAATTTGAAAAACTGAAGAATTTCAAAACTGAGGAAAAACTCAAATTGAAGATTTTCAACTTTTTGTGGTGGCGTGACCCACCGTATAAGAATGATGATTTCAGACACCTAGTACAATTGTCGTAGGGCTCTGAGAATCAAATTCTTCATTAATTTCTTCACACTTAGAGTGTTATTCTTCATTGATTGAAGAAAAACGTTTCTTCATGTGTTGCACATCTAAGTCATCAATTTTGCATAAGTGTTAGGATGTGTGTGTCCTTTTCAAAGAACATTCGAAGATTCTAAGATATTTAGCTCACACCGCTACTTGCTAAATCTCTTCTCATCCAAAGGCTTAGTGAAGATATCAGCTAGCTGTTCTTCAGTCTTCACGTGCTCAATGGAGATGTCGCCCTTCAACACATGATCACGAAGAAAATGATGACGAATCTGAATGTGCTTTGTCTTCGAGTGCTGAACTGGGTTGTGAGCAATCTTGATGGCACTCTCATTATTGCAAAGGAGAGGCACATTCTTCACGTTGACGCCATAGTCCTTGAGTGTTTGCTTCATCCAAAGCAGTTGAGCACACCAAGAGCCAGCAGCAATGTATTCAGCTTCCGCAGTAGACAGTGATACGCAGTTTTGTTTCTTCGAGGACCAACAGACCAAAGATCGTCCGAGGAAATGACAAGTGCCAGAAGTTGACTTGCGGTCCACACGATCACCAGCATAGTCAGAGTCAGAATATCCAATGAGATCAAAAGCAGAGCCCTTGGGGTACCATAATCCTAGTGTTGGTGTGTGAGCTAGATATCGAAGAATATGCTTCACAGCCTTATGGTGTGATTCCTTCGGTGCAGCTTGAAATCAGGCACACATGCAAACACTAAGCATTATATCTGGCCTAGATGCACATAAGTACAATAAGGAACCAATCATGGAGCGGTATACCTTGTGATCGAAGTCAATACCATTTTCATCAGTGCATAGATGGCCTTTTGTGGGCATAGGAATTTTGACGCCTTTGCAATCTTGCATGCCGAATTTCCTCAGTACATCTTTGAGGTATTTCTCCTGAGATATGAATATGCCATTGCGCTGTTGACGAATTTGAAGACCTAAGAAGAATTTCAACTGTCCCATCATAGACATTTGATATTCTTCACTCATCATATAGGCAAATTCATCACTATAACGTTGGTCAGTACAGCCAAAGATAATATCATCAACATATATTTGGCACACAAACAGTTCACCATCATAAGATTTAGTAAAGAGAGTAGGGTCGAGTGAACCGGGTGTGAAGCCATTCTTCACGAAGAATTCCTTCAATGTATCATACCACGCCCGAGGGGCTTGCTTGAGGCCATAGAGGGCCTTATTAAGTCTAAAGACTTTGTCAGGATTCTTTGGATCTTCAAAACCTGGGGGTTGAGCAAGATATACTTCTTCCTCAAGCTTACCATTGAGGAATGCACTTTTCACATCCATTTGATATAAGATGATATCATGATGATTAGCATAAGCAAGAAATATGCGAATAGCCTCAAGTCTAGCAACAGGTGCAAAAGTTTCATCGAAATCAATTCCTTCAATCTGTGTGTAACCTTGAGCTACCAGTCGTGCCTTATTCCTTACCACAAGGCCATTTTCATCTTGCTTGTTGCGGTAGATCCACTTTGTGCCAATGATATTATGCTTGCGAGGATCTGGACATTTGACCAGTTCCCTGACATTTTTGAGCTCGAACTGATGTAATTCTTCTTGCATAGCCTGAATCCACTCCGGCTCCAAAAATGCTTCATCTACCTTAGTGGGCTCTGTGATAGAGACAAAAGCATAGTGCCCACAAAAGTTAGATAAATGTGAAGCTTTTGAGCGTGTGAGAGGACCTGGCGCTTCAATGTCATCGATGATCTTGTCAACTTGTACTTGTTTTGCAGCGCGAGGATGAGCTGGTTGTCGTCGAGGTATTTGATCATTTTCCTCAGCACCATTGTCTTCAGCATTATCTTCAGGTGCATCAGCTCGACGTTCTTCGCGTACTGGAATGAATTCTTCAGCAAATTCTTCAGTAGGAATGACATCCTCAGTTGCCTTGAACTTGATAGAATCCTCAGGTGTTGGTTCATCTAACACAGAAGGTAGGTGCTCTCTTTGCGAGCCATTAGTTTCATCGAACCGCACATCTACAGTTTCAACAATCTTGTGAAGAGCGATGTTGAAGACTCTGTAGGTGTGCGAGTCCTTTCCGTAACCAAGCATAAAACCTTCATGTGCTTTCGGTGCAAATTTAGAATTGTGGTGAGGATCTCTAATCCAACATTTAGCACCGAAGACTTTGAAATAACTCACATTGGGTTTTTTGTCAGTGAGGAGTTCATAGGCCGTCTTCTTGAAGAATTTGTGAAGATATACTCTGTTGATGATGTGGCACGTAGTATCAATTGCATCAATCCAAAAAACTATGAGGCGTTTTGTATTCATCAAGCATAGTGCAAACCATCTCAACAAGAGTTCTGTTCTTGCGCTCCACGACGCCATTTTGCCGAGGAGTATAAGGAGCAGATAACTCATGAGTAATACCAAGTTCATCAAGATAGTCATCAAGGTCGGTATTCTTGAACTCAGTTCCATTGTCACTTCTGATGTGCTTGATCCTCACACCAAAGTTGGTTGAAGCCCTCGAGGAAAATCGTTTGAAGACTTCCTGCACTTCATGTTTGTAAGTAACAATGTGTACCCATGTATATCGAGAGTAATCATCAACAATGACAAAACCATATAGTGATGCAGCATTAGAGACTGTTGAGTAATGATTAGGTCCGAAGAGGTCCATGTGAAGCAATTCGAATGGACGAGTAGTGGTCATGATAGTTTTCGCTGGATGCTTGGCCTTGGTCATTTTTCCAGCTTCACAGGCTCCGCATAAGTGATCCTTGAGGAATTTGACATTCTCAATGCCAATGACATGCTTCTTCTTCGCAAGCGTGTGCAAATTCCTCATGCCTGCGTGACCAAGTCGTCGATGCCATAGCCAGCCTTCTGAAGCTTTTGCAAGTAGACACACGGCTGGTTGTGGTCCTGTAGAGAAATCAACAATATACAAATCTCCTCTCCTAAAGCTTTCGAAGACTTTGGAATTGTCAGCTTCCATAATCACAACACAGTGATACTTGCCAAAGACAACAACCATATCAAGATCACAAAGCATTGAGACCGACATGAGGTTGTATCCTAAGGACTCAACAAGCATGACTTTCTCCATGTGTTTATCCTTAGAGATCGCAACCTTACCAAGACCCAATACCTGACGTTTGCCTTTGTCAGCAAAGATGATATGCTTCAGATGTGACGGTGATAAGGGAGCATCCATCAAAAGATTCTTGTCACCAGTCATGTGATTTGTACATCCACTATCGAGGACCCATTCAGTAGTTTTGGGTTGATCATCCTGCAGATGAATTAGTGTAACTTACAATCTCATATGCTTCATCAATGAAGAATATGATATCAAGTTCATCAGATGAATTTCATCAAGCAGTAAACAGATATAGCAGTAGGAGGACGTGTGAAAGTTTATTTCATCATGATTCGTCTGCGTCCTTTCAGGCAATTTTGTCAGGTCCCCAGCAAATTCTTCAGACGTTAAGGCACGTCTGGAGACCTGACCCTGCATAAGAGATTAGTTCTTTTTCTTCACCACCCACATCTGAAGGGGTGGCAAAGAGTTCATCACTCTGCGAGCACCATACGAGAATGGTGGCATAGAAGCGAAACCATTTCGTTTCACATAAGAGGGGTTAGGGTAAGCATATGAATAAGCAGAGAAATTCTTCGAGGACTTATGAACATAATGATTTGAAGAATAATGTGCATATTCGTAGCCCTTAGCTCTACCCTGTGAAACAGAATTGTTAGCACGATGATAATCATATGAGGACTTTGATCCATTTGAGGAATTTAATCCACGTGAGGAATTTGGTCCATATGAGGACTTGGATCCATATGAAGAATTAGGTCCATATGAAGAGTTTGTTCTGGGGTTCCTATTCTTCACAGGTGGTGTCATGAGGACATTCACCTGAAGACTTTCAACATAACTTTTGGGAACCCAGATTTTCTTCATAGGGGAACCGTTCCTGCAGTTAGTCCCAACATATCTAGCAAATACTTCACCATTCTGATTTTTGAACAGTTTATAGTTGGAGTCAAATGACTCATCAGAAGAATGAGGAGATTCACATGTAAAGCCAGATAACTTGGATGGATCAACTGGAGGTCCCTATGCAGCAACCCATGAGGTTTTGGGGTACTGCTCAGGCTTCCAATATGTTCCATCAGCATTAAGTATCCTCTCAAAGGCAATACCCTCTTTCCTAGGGTTTCTGTTGAGAATCTGCTTTTTGAGCACATCACAAAGAATCTGATGCCCTTTGAGGCTTTTGTACATGATTGTCATGTACAATTCCTTCAGCCCTGCATCGTCAGTGATACTAGCAATGTCCTCAGATGAGGAATTAGTGATAGAAGAGGCAGGTGAAGAATTTGTAACAGCTGAAGCATTTGAACATTCAGGTGAAGAATTAGCAGATTCACGTTCAATGCACTTTAAGCATGGAGGAACAAATTCTTCCTGAGAAGTGCTGATTTGTTGAGCAAGTAATGAATCGCGCTCCTTCTGAAGATCTTCATAACTCACTCTTAGCTTCTCAAGATCTTGCTTTCTTTGAAGAAATTCATAAGAAAGTTTCTCATGATCAGATAAGAGAGTGTTATGATGACTTTGAAGGTTATCAAACCTAGATTGAAGTCTCTGAAGATTTTCAGTCAGGGCTTTAGTGCGATCCATTTCTTCACCCAACATATCATCACTTTTGTCTAGCATGTTTTGAACCTTTTCAAAAGCCCTTTGTTGTTTTACAGCAATCTTTGCAAGTTTAGAGTAGCTGGGCTTGAGATTCTCATCAGATTCATTTTCACTAGATTCAGAGGAGGTGTATTTGAGTACCTTTGCACCTTTTGCCATGAAGCAATAGGTGGGAGCGTAGTCATCATTATCTTCATCAGGCTTGTCGGTGGGGTCAGCTTCTTCAGTGTTGAAGATGGACTTGCTAACGAAAGCAGTAGCGAAGGCCAGACTCGTCACACCAGATTCGGATTCTTTGGATGCCTCCTCTTCCTCATTTTCCTCAGATTCAGCTTCAGAGTCCATTTCCTTGCCAATGAATGCCCGAGCCTTCTTGGAGCTGCTCTCCTTGTGAGATGAAGACTTTGAGGATTTTGATGACGAAGATTTTGACGATTTCTTCTTCTTCTTCGCATCATCAGAACTGTAATCCTTGTATTTCTTCTTCTTCAATTCCTTTTCCCGCTGAGGACAATCTTGAATATAATGACCAGGTTTCTTGCATTTGTGGCACAGCCTTCTCTTATAGTCACTTGATGAGGAATCACTGCTTCTTGAGGATTTTCCAAAGCGACCACGTCTTGAGAACTTCTGGAATTTCTTCACGAGTAGTGCTAGCTCCTGGCTCAATTCTTCAGGATCACCAAGGCTACTACCAGAGTCCTCACATTTAGACTCAGACACAACCTTGGCCTTCAGGGCACGTGGTTTGCCATAGCTCGAACCATAGAGATCTCTCTTTTCAGCAAGCTGGAACTCGTGAGTATTTAGCCTTTCGAGGATATCGGTAGGATCAAGAGACTTGTAGTCAGCCCGTTCTTGTATCATCAGACCAAGAGTATCAAATGAGGAATCAAGTGATCTCAACATTTTCTTCACCACCTCATGGTCAGTGATGTCAGTGGCACCGAGGGCTTGAAGCTCATTTGAGATGTCAGTGAGGCGATCAAAGGTTTGTTGGACATTTTCATTGTCGAGTCTTTTGAAGCGGTTGAAGAGATTCCGAAGAAGATCAACTCGAGAGTCACGCTGAGTTGAGACTCCTTCATTCACTTTGGACAGCCTATCCCAGATAAGCTTAGCAGTTTCCAAAGAACTCACTCTTCCATACTGTCCTTTACTCAGATGGCCACATATGATATTCTTCGCTTGAGAATCGAGTTGCTTGAATCTCTTCACATCGGTAGCGTTCAGTGAGGGTGAGACAGAGGGAACACCATTTTCCACAACATACCAGAGATCGTTGTCAATAGCCTCGAGATGCATTCGCATCTTGTTTTTCCAGTAGGGGTAGTCCGTCCCATCAAAGGTAGGACACCCAGACGAGACCTTGATCATACCTGCGGTCGACATAACTAAAACTCCAGGCGGTTAAACCAAAATCACACAGAACAAGGGAGTACCTTGCTCTGATACCAATTGAAAGTGCATTATGTCGACTAGAGGGGGGGTGAATAGGCGATTTTTATGAATTCTTCACTAAGGAATTTGCTGGTGAGGAAATTCCTTAGCGAAGAACTATTAGCAGCGGAATAAGTACTCAGAAGTAAGCATAACAGAATACAAGCATGGTCATCATGATGAAATGAAGACTAGCACAGAGTACAGAAAGCGTAATCACATGATAACACAAGATGAAGACAAACAGACTGAAGAAATTGAACTGAGGAAATTGAGAAAGTCTTCAGTCAAAGTCTTCAAACACATATATGAACAAACACTCAACACAGTAATGAGGAAATGAAAGGGTTGAGGAAATAGAACCAGTAGGTTGATGAAGACAATGATTTGGTAGACCAGTTCCAACTGCTGTCTCAGTTGTATGTCTGGTTGGAGCGGCTGAGTATTTAAACTCGAGGACACACAGTCCCGGACACCCAGTCGCTGAGCACGCAGCTCAGGACACCCAGTCCTCACCGTATTCTCCTTGAACTAAGATCAAACAGATCTTGTCCAATCACTCGTGGTAAGTCTTCAGGCGACTTCCAAACCTTCACAGAATTGGTCACTCGGCGATCCACAATTCCTCTTGGATGCTCTAGACCTTGACGCCTAACCGTCTGGAAGAAGCACAGTCTTCAAAGGTAACAAGCGTCGAATCCACGCAGGATCAATTTCTTCAGTGATGCTCAATCACTTTGGGTTTGTAGGGGTTTGGTTTTGGGTTTTCCTCACTCGATGATTTTTGCTCAAAGTCCTCAGAGGATGGGTTGCTCTCAAATGACAAGTGTCAAGTTCTCTCGGAGCAGCCAACCAGTTAGTAGTTGTAGGGGGCGGCTATTTATAGCCTAGGGAGCAGCCCGACATGATAAGACATAAATGCCCCTCAATGACATGACCGTTAGGTGGATAAGATATTTTGGGACAGCTGGCGCGCAGCACAGCAACGGTCGGAAATTTGACTCTCAAATTCCTCAGGGCTATCATGTTCCTCACTGTGTAGGTAATTCGCACTGACGAATTCCTAACTCCTCAGTCAGAACAAATTCATCAGTGACCAGAAGAACTTCGTCTCTGTCACTGAAGAAAGTGACTGAACTGTATGAGATTTCCAAAGGCTTCACTCGAAGGGATTGGTGGGTGTAGGATTTTGAGTTGAGCATCACATGGAAATTTTTCCTTAGTATTTCCTCGACCCCCTTTAACAGTACGGTGTTTCCTATGACACAAGAAAGAGAAAATGAAACTACGAAAACAAAAGTCTTCACGCTTCATGTTCCACAAATGAATACCAAGTCTTCAAGGTCACACCAATTTCTTCACTTTCAAAGTCTTTAGAAAGTCTTCAGAATATCAAAGTCTTCAGTTGAAGAACTTCATTTTTAGGGGTCGACTTTCTATGTAAATATCAAACTCCTCATAGACTTATAGACCAGTGTACACTCACAAACGCATTAGTCCCTTAACCTATAAGTCTTCAATACACCAAAATCACTAAGGGGCACTAGATGCACTTACAGTTATCAACTCGGGGCGGGTGATCCACTCAACTCCACATAATAGGCTGATCAGACCATCGCAAGTAATGGGGAACTGTCGGCTCAACGGCGTTCACAACCCGCTTATGGAGCTTCTGGTCCCGCTTGCATAAACTTGTGGTGAAAACGTGATACTGCCCACTATTCAACTGCTTCGGATTACTTTGATATCCAGATTGCTGCTGTTGCTGACCCCCCTAGTCGGATTGTTGACTGTAACTACTCTGATTACCTTGATTATAACCACCCTGATTACCTTGATTATAACCACCCTGGTCACTTTGGTGGCCCTGGAAGCCAGAATTAGAACCGCCACCTCCATAACTCGGGCCATGAGAACCGCCGCCGCCTCAGCCGACGCCCGGCCCATGATTGATGTGAAACGAGTTAGAATTTCTGAAAGCCCTCATAATGGAACAATCTTTCCAAAGGTGAGTAGTTGGTTTCTCCTGTGTGCCATGCTTTGGACAGGGCTCGTTCAGCAACTGCTCAAGAGTAGGACCTGATCCACCAGTCCGAGGAGGTGGCCTCCCCTTACGACGCTGATTATTGCTCTATGCATTGGTGTTAGCCACAAACTCCGAGTTACCATTAGCCTTGCGTTTACCATTGCCCCCATGATTCGCCGGGTTATGTTGCTGACCCTTCATGTTGCCATTCTTCTTTCCCTTTCCCAGCTTGTCATCATCAGACTCGGGGTGCTTGGTACTATCAGAGTCGTCATATTTGATTAGAGCCGCCATCAGCTACCCCATATCATTACAATCGTGCTTGAGCCGCCCCAGCTTCTGCTTAAGAGGCAAAAAAGGCCATTTTTTCTCCAACATTAAGACTGCAGAGCTGGCATTCATGTTACTAGATGAACGTATGATACCTTTGACCCGGCGCACCCAATGGGTCATTGATTCACCCTCCTCTTGGGCGCCAGTAGCCAAGTCCACAACCGACATGGGTTGTTTGCATGTGTCTTTAAAGTTCTGAATAAACAGGGCCTTTAGCTCAGCCCATGACCCGATGGAATTAACCAGCAGCCCTTCTAACCAAGTACGGGTCGTTCCATCCAGCACCATGGTGAAGTACTTAGCACACACGACGTCACTGACCTCCAACAATTCCATGGCCATCTCATAACTTTCAATCCACGCCTCAGGGGGTAAGTCGGCTGTGTAATTAGGCACCTTATGAGGTCCTTTGAAATCCTTGGGTAAACACTCATTACGCAGAGCCGACACCAAACAGGGTACACCTGTAGATCTAGAGGTCACGCCTGCCTCAACCGAAGTCGTTGGATAAACCGGAAGGGGCTGGTGAGCCGCCCGCTGAGCCGCTTGCTCAGCCTCTTGACGCACTCTGTCCTGATCGACCAAATTATGAGCTCCATCACGCGTTGGGTCATGCCCACGTGGCTGCTCACGGCGCTTGGCGTTGCTTGAAACGGCTGGTGAGTCCATGTGCCTGCTATAACTCTGGCTTGGGCGAGGGGTCGAGTGAATCCTATCTCGACTATAAGAATATCCCTCCTGCTGCACCAATGCTATCTGAAGAAGCTCTCTAGCCTTTCGTGTTTCAACTGCTGTTGGAAACTCGCCATCCACCAGGAGAGCTGCCAATCGTGCCGCCGCGGCAATCATGTTTTCCAAGGGATTGGAATAATGACCTGGTGGTGTTGGGACATGTTGAGGCGGAGCGCTGTTTAAACGAGGGGGTTCCGTCATGCGTGGCTGAACCGGCGTTCCAACTCCGGGTGCTGCAGCCCGGTTTATCTCCGGCGGGTTATTGGTCTCCGCTCCAGGCGTGCGAAAAAGGTTTCTTGCCTCGTAAACCGAAGGTAGACGAGACTAGTGCCTCCTCCTCATGATTTCATTTGAAGTGTTTTGATCCATCGTAAGTCGGAAAGCCTCTGACTTAATTTGTTGGGCCTGAGCATCCAGAGCAGCCCGTTCTGCGTCTATCCTAACGTCCTCTGCCGCCAGGTCTTCCTTGGCTAATGCTACCTCATCACGTAAATTTGCATCCTCCACATCATGATGAGCTTGATTCGCCGGGTTGACCTATGCTATCGACAAATCTGTCAATTTATCCATCAAAGCCATCAAAACCTGAGTCGGTGGCATGCAGGGCCTCCTGCTCCGGCTGTCGTTGCCGCTGCTGGCCCAGAGATCATTGTCGTTGCAGTTGAAGAATTCTGACCAGGCTGTGTACCGGCCATGAAGATCCCAACCCTGTTCGACGGCTCATAGGGGTCTGGAATACTGTCACCATCGGAATAGCCCCCAAGCCTGCCATCTTGCAGTTGATACAACAAAGTAGTCTCGCCCGCGGATGACTCACCATCAGAGTAGATGGCCGTCTCACCGCCAGACATAGATCCTTCATCAAGTTCCGCTCCATGGATGCATCCTACGAAGGCACGTTTCACGGCGGGCTGAGCTCGCGCGGGTCTCGCACGCTGAGCCGTCTCGATGATGTCGGTGCAGATGTCTGGCTCAGGGCCCGGCTCGCCAATCTTGTTGATGAAGACGTGGATTCCAATGAAGGGGACCCGGTACCCGTACTCAATTGAGCCGGCCTCGGGGCCCCAGCATGCATGTCAATGTAGAGCTTGCCACGATGACTCTTGGTCATTCGGCCCATGGTGTATCCCTTGAGCCCTTCGAAGCTGCCCTTTAAGAACTCAAAACCACCGTGCGCTGGCCCCATGGTGCGTGCCAGGTGTTGTGGAATAGTCACGGCAGATGTCCTGGCGAAAGGACTTAGTCATGGAGCCATAGCAACTAGGTTATCTTAAAGGGGTTAAACGGGACAAAGGACACGGGAGTTTATACTGGTTCGGCCCCTTGCGGTGAAGGTAAAGGCCTACTCCAGTTTCAAGGTGGTATTGCTTATGTCTCGATTACTAGGGAGAAAATCTGCTTGACCTAGCTTTTGATCTGTTGTTTCTTGCCCTGAACCGCCGTCGGCTCATCCCTTTATATACACAGGTTGACGCCCAGCGGCTCTCAGAGTCCCGGTCGGCTCACAAACAACATGTCCGGCTTGGTGACTATCTATTCATGCCTTACAATACAAGTCTTACACATAAGGCGGTTTATTTCTACGGGCCTTAAGTCGCACTTGGGCCTAGGGCCCTTATCTTGAACCGCCATCTTCAATAGCCTCATGGGCTTCATATGATGAATCACCATAGGTATAACCCGGCCCCTCCTGGGTGGGTCATACCTAATAGTTATATCCCCAACAGGTAGGATGCAAGGGATCAACAAGGGGTTCACAAGGAGTAGTAATGTACTTGTTCAAATGATATTCATAAAAAATTCCAAGCATCTCATTTTTCCGCTCACTAAATAACTCTCCATCAAGCATAGGCACTCTACGTCTAAGACTCCCCAATATAGACTCATCCATCTTACTCCAATGGTGATTAAACCAAAGCAATGGAGACCAAAGCTCTGATACCAATTGAAAGGATCGAGAAGAGGTGTCTAGAGGGGGCTGATTAGACCCTCAACAAACAAAGTTGATAGTTTTTAAGTTTTTCAAGTTGAGGTGGTAGATTAACACAATTTCAAGCATACACATTACAATTCAAGCAAGCATGCAAAGAGTATATGAGCAGCAGAAAGTAAAGCATGCAACTTGCAAGAAAGTAAAGGGATGGGATTGGAGTGTGCAAACGCAATTGGAGACACGGAGATTTTTTGCGTGGTTCTGATAGGTGGTGCTATCATACATCCACATTGATGGAGACTTCAACCCACGGAGGGTAACGGTTGCACGAGTCCACGGAGGGCTCCACCCACGAAGGGTCCATGAGCAACCTTGTCTATCCCATCATGGCCATCACCCACGAAGGACTTGCCTCACTAGGGTAGATCTTCACGAAGTAGGCGATCTCCTTGCCCTTACAAACTCCTTGGTTCAACTCCACAATCTTGACAGAGGCTCCCAAGTGACACCTGACCAATCTAGGAGACGCCACTCTCCAAAAGGTAATAGATGGTGTGTTGTTGATGAACTCCTTGCTCTTGTGCTTCAAATTATAGTCTCCCGAACACTCAACTCTCTCTCACACACAGATTTGGCTATGGTGGAAAGATGATTTGAGTGGAAAGCAACTTGGGGAAGGCTAGAGATCAAGATTCATATGGTAGGATTGGAATATCTTGGCCTCAACACATGAGTACGTGGTTCTCTCTCAGAAAATGAGTAGTGGAAGTGTAGGTTTGTTCTGATGGCTCTCTCCACGAGTGAAGAGTGGGTGGAGGGGTATATATATCATCCACACAAAATCTAGCCATTACACATAGATTCCCAAACTCGGTGGGACCGAATCAACAAACTCGATCAGACCGATTTAGGTAAAAATGTACATTAGGATTTTCGGTGGGACCGATATAGTCATCTCGGTGGGACCGATGTGCAGGGGTTACGATAAAACCTCAACTCGGTTTGACCGATTACACAAACTCGGTGAGACCGATTTTGGTAATAAGTAAACAGAGGATTGGTCAAGCAAACTCGGTGGGACCGACTGCGCCAACTCGGTTAGACCGAATGTTGCACCAGATCAAAGAGAGATTGCAAGCCCATCTCCATGAGACCGAGATCCCATCGGTGAGGCCGAAGTAACTAGGGTTTGGCAGTGGCTGAATAAGATGAAATTCGGTGGCGCCGGATAGACAAAGTCGGTGTGGCCAAGTTTGACATTTCGGTTTAGGACATATGTGGATGTGAGAAAATGGCTGAGGGTTTTGGAGCATATCACTAAGCACTTTGAGCAAGCAAGCCATTAAGCAACATCTCATCCCCTTCTAATAGTATTGGCTTTCCTATGGACTCAATGTGATCTTGGATCACTAAAATAGAAAATGTAGAGTCTTGAGCTTTTGCCAACATTTGTCCTTAGCATCTTGAAGGGATTCCACATCCTCTTATCCATGTCCAAGCCACTCCAATGTTGAACTTATCTGAAATGCACTAGGTAAGAGTATTAGTCCAACAAGAGATATGTTGTCATGAATTACCAAAATCACCTAGGGAGCACTTGTGCTTTCAGTACGTACGTGTGAGTATTGCAAGCATGCATGTAGGCGTTGCAGGCGTGTTTGTGCGCATGTGTGATGAGTTTGTATTCACCACAGTGGCTCGTGCATGCGTGCAACTAAAACGGCCAGCTCAGCATATCATCACAAGGCGATCCTTGTCCGCTGTGGTTAGGGGCGTGGGCTGCCAACCAGAGGTCTCAAGACTTCGAATTCCCACTGATCACTAATTTATTACCATTTCTGTCTTTCATGTACGTGCTGAAGGGTGGGCCCTATGGTAATGTGTTCTGCTGAATATGGACCGTTTGACTGGTCAATTGATCGTGGCATCAACAAATTACGGAGCTGTATGGTGAGCCAGTGACCGTATGATCACCATAAAATGTATTTTATTAACACAGTACAGACTCAAACTATCATTTCTTTCTTTCATATACGCGCTGACAGGTGGGCCCCACGGTTACGCGCGCTGATGGTGCAACACTAGTTGCGCCACGTGGAACGTTTGACTAGTCAATTGATGGTGTCATCAACAAAATACGGAGTTGTACGGGTGAGCTAGTGACCGTATAATCATGACATGTATTGTTTTAACATAGTACAGACGCAAGTGCTCATATATACGCGCAAACACTCACCGCGATAAGCGCACACGCGCAGACCCTACCCCTATTAGCACCTTTGATAGAGTGAGCCAGCATATGATTTTGAGATATTACGAAGTCACAATAGGTGCCTCGTAGTCGAGGGGAACGCCTCCTCCCACTGAACGCACATCGCCGGGAAATAATGAAATTAATCCAAGATAAATGCGAGCACCAGGACTTTAACTCTGGTGTGCTAGGGAAACCACTGTCCTCCTAACCATCCAACCACAGGTTGGTTAGCACCACAAAATGTATATGGTGACCGTGATGAGCTTATTCTGAAGTCCAGTGACCATATCGTGATTTCGCTTCAAATACAATGACCGTAAGTGTCATCAACAAAATACAGAACATGCATCAAATACAATGTCCGTCAGTGTCATCAACAAAATACGGAGACATATCATGAGCTAGATACCGTATGATCATCACGAGAATGTATATGGTGACCGTAATGAGCATATTCTGAAGTCCAGTGACCGTATTGTGCTTTCGCTTGAAATACAGTGACCGTCACGCGTGAATGTGTCAGGGGCATGCATACTTTTATAGGGCCGATAGATAGTTTGTGTGCATACGTGAAAGTGGTGTAGAAAGACGGGGTGTCCGGTGGAGACAAGGAGAGATATGCCCTTCGTTTCTCTTTCCCGTGACTATTATTTTAGGAGAAAATATAAACATTCACAATGCAAAACAAATATTATTGGATGCACCATGCAATTAACTTTCATGTATAATACTGTACTATTGTATATGCTTATTTTCTTAGTGGCTGATTGCGTGTGGGGTGGGGTGGGCACATCATTTCTAGTTGTGGTGGGTCAATGTGAGGACTCATGGGTCGGTTCCATCCTCCGCCACATAGGTTGGACCAAGACGCATTATACGAAGACCCATATGGAGGACTCGGTGTAAAAAACAAAGCTACCAGAGTCATGGAGGACTCTAACCCCACTGATGATAAGCCGACTATATATGATTTGTAACCCTAGGCCCTAAGTATGTTATAGAAGCCCCGGGGCTAGTTCATCGACAGTATACACACACACACAATGCCTGGTAATCACGTGTGCTTTGTACACACCCCTATCACAAATATATAGTACCAGGAGTAGGCTTTTTTCTCAACTGCAAGGGCCCGGACTTGGGGTAAAACTTTGCCTCGTATTACCATCCACCTAACAATTAGGGATGTCCTACCGAATGATCTGACGGAATCATATCTACCAACTATTAAGAGAGAGGTGTGGGGGGGCAATGTGTGCGAGAGAGGCCTAAAGATAATGTGCGTGCGGGAGACACGTAGGCACATATATGGGCCTATAGAGCGCTAGTAGAGACCGCGTGTGTGTATATATGCATGTGAGAGAAATAGTGTTATACAACTGAGATTAGTGAAAAGAGTGGTACATAGTAGTAAGAAAGAGAGAGGGAGATATATAGAGAGTGTGTGTGTTAGATACCCCGACACCCCTGGAGATTGTGAGCATGTGTTACAGAGAAATGCCGATGTATATAAAGTGTGTGCACTTTTGTGTTAGATAGAGAGAGATATAGCGCGTGTGTGAGAATGGGCCGAGGCATAGTGCATATACATGTAAAAGGTGGTTCTACGCATTAAATTAGAATATAAATGGCATTATTATTTTTGGATGAGATCATGAATTTTGTAATTTGCGTGTGAACGAACATCGGTCTATCATACACCCATACTCTATTGAATTATAGCAGGTGCATGTGTTTATTTCATATCATTGATCCATAGAGTGAGAGTGGTTTGAAATCCAGACAATGCATTGCTTTTGCAGTTCATATATAAACATTAATTAGTGCACTCCATGTTGTTAGTGTGAAGCACTTTATACATTTGTCACTTACATGGATACATTCCAAATTGCTAGCTAAAAAATAGAATACATGTTGAATTCAACATAAAGGGGGTTTCGAAGATTCGAATTCATAGGAAGTGCATTCATCTATTTGAATCCAAGATAATGGCATTTGTAAGTTAGATCTAAAAGTGGGCATCAATCTTTGTTGTGCGTTTGATCATGCTATATATTCATATGCATGTCTAAATATTTTTTTCAACCAACGAGATTATATCCGGAACCATGCAGGAACTGAGGTAAGATGCATATTTTTTAAAATATACTAGTGTACAATGTATATTCAAATGCACCCCCTCCATTCCAAAATAATCGTAGTTTTAGGATTTCCAAGAGTCAAGATTTGTGAAGTTTGAGAAATCCTAAAAGTTCAATTCAAGAGAACCAAAAACGTTAATGCTTCTGCTCCCAAATATTGAACGAAGCGCCAAATAAGCCTCTGGTCACCTGAAGCCGCGCGAGACTAATGCTTGATGGTAGGAACTTATTGTCCTGACTCTACCCCGTGTAGCCTATCGGCCCAATGTCCAAGGGTCTAAACCGGGGTAGGTTTGTAACTTCACCAAGACGCCAGTCTCAACCGCCTCCTAGAAGCATTCATATGTCGTGGGCGCCTAAACACCCATGCACTCAGCCGAAATCTATCCCGCCCACCATTTGGGACACTTGAGATTACTGTCCTACCCCTGACCCGTAATATGTCCGAAATTTTAGATGGGGGCAAAGTTTGTAACTTCCTCCAAATTTCAAACAAGCGCGTCCCAAACCGAAACATTGTTCCCCCTTAGTTCCCCCTCCCTCCATTTCCCCATTTCATACTCCGTGGGCGCCAAAACGCCCTCTCCACCAGCCGCGAAACCCAAGCCTCCTCCGTCCTCCACCCCATCGCGCCCAATCCACCGCCGCCCTCCTCCATCACGCTGGATCCGGTAACCCGATGTCATCGTCCAACACAACTGCAACCGCTACACTCTCAAGGACTAAGCAGCTCAAGCCGAGGTAGAGCTGCCTGCATGACGTCGATGCCGACATGCACCGTACCAGAACCACTTCGACCACGTCGTCCTGTGCATCACCGTTGTTGCTCCACTGTCGCAATTGTCCACCGCACCGGAGCTGTTCCAGCTATGTCATTGTTCGCCGCCTCGGATCTGGTTCCCCGCCGTTGACAAACGGCCACCGCACCACACTCAACAACTTGGCCATGGGTTCATCCAAGTCTCCACCGTCCTCCACAACTTCTCGTTTCTAGCGAACCACAAGAAGATCATTGGAAAAACAGAAGGAGGACACAACACTACCAGTAGAAAGAGGTACTCCTCTTCCCTTATTCGTGCAAATCTTACATCTTTGCTCGCACCGTATTCATCGCACGAAAGAAACTAGTTGAGCGCTTCTTACTGCATCCTCTCCATGATACTAAATGCACAAGATTTCCTCCCATTTACTATTTGACCTTGGCTAGAGTTCAGTAGCCCGCCTGGATTTCAATTCAGGGTCAGTTGATTTGCAATTAAAAGAAGCAGACCCGCTTAGGAGCGTGGAGCACCTAGTCCGCCTGTTCACTGGGGAAGCGGCGCATCGGTGTCTATCATAGGGGTGTGGGGTGCAGGAGCTGCTTGCGCTCGATCTGGAGGTCGGCGGGGCTTGAAGGGATGGCCGGTGGGTGGTGCCAAGCTCGGTGGTGCGGTGAGGTCGAGGGGAGGGCGGAGGCAGGGGACTGGGCCGGTGGTCATTGGTGTTTCGAGGAAGATCGTCAACACTAACTGGCTGGAGGTAGATGAAGGCGATCTGCCTGTTCTTTGTACATCGGACGGTGCAGAAAAAATGGACTGACCTATTTGTTTTCAGCCGACTATTATTTTCATAGGACCACACCTTGTGGTGTGCTGGAGGAGCATCTGCATTTCCCAGCCATCCCTGTGCTCATATTTCAAAATCCCAGAATCTAGTAATTTCGTGTGCCACGCATGTTGTAGTGCTATCATATGTCTCCCATCATTTATTTCTCACCGACCTGCTATCTGCTACTTTTACATTGTACTACTTGTGCACACACTTCACCCATACTCACACTAGTTTTTTTATGCATGGGTATTTCAGACTCTGACGCAGTGTTGATGAGTACACAAAAGAAAAGACAGAAGTCGCTCCAGTGTAATTCGAAGATAAGCACTAAGTGTTTCAGCGCTATAAAGGGTGTAGTGTCAGCAGATGGAGACATTAAACGTAGCTTTGCAGTTGATGATCTCAATTGCCACACACAACCATTCCAGGTGCTTGCTTTAACTTTGCGCTGTCAAATGTGGTTGCATGTTGCATATGGTGTCTAGCTTGTATTGCGTCCAATTCTGTTAAATTGCATCTGCTTACTTTACACATCATACCTTTGATAATGACATGCCTTCCTGTTTTTGATACATACTACATATGTCTATTAACCATGTTCGTACATCAAACTAATGCTCTTTTGTATCCCTCATCAATCACTTATGATGAGACAGTCACCCAATGGGTTATTGTGAGACGCGTTGCTCGTTTAAAGAGTGCAGGATCATCCTCCCCACATGATTCTCAAGAAACAACAAGGCTAAATGAAAATAGTGTAGCTCTCTAGTTGATGACCGCAATTCCCCTACACCACCATTGAAGGTGCTTGCTCTTACTTGGCAATGTGATATGTGGTTGCATGTTGCCTATGGTGTCTACCTTGTAATGCTTCTAATTAGGTACATTGCATGTTCTTAGTTAACACATTATACCGGTGAATACGACATGCCTTCCTGTTTTTGGTACATACTACGTCTTTCTATTAACCATGTTCTTACATCATACTACTTTTATTGAGTATCCCTCATCAATCACTTCTGACGAGACACCTTCAAGTTGACAATGTAATATTGATTGCATCTTGCATATCATTTCAAACATGTATTGTCTCTAATTTGTTGAAGTGCCACTTATAATGAGACACATCTAACTTGGTAGAGTGATTTTGGCTGGATCTTTCATATGGTGTCTAGATTGCATTGCTTCAAATTTGTTGAAATTCCTTCTGCTTAGCATTTTTCGTACATATTCCATCCTCCTACAATGTGGTTGACTTACATAAAAGTTGTGTTTGTCAGTATCATGCATCAACGAATTTGGAAGTGCGGATTTCATTCCTTTTTCTTGTGTGTTTACTTGACAAGGCAAAATCTAAAAGGACGAAGGCATGGAATGATGGTGGTCCTCTAGAGCAACCGAAATAGATGATCTCTGCAGATTCTCCTGCTACTCCTACTGCAGTGCAAGTTCCAAAACTCATCTCCCCTACTCCACAGCCCCAGGTGCTTGCTCTAACATGGCAGTGTGATATCTGGTTGCATGTTGGATATGGTTCCTAGCTTGTATTGATCCTACTTTGTTAAATTGCATCTCCTCAGCTTACACATTATACATGTGAATATGACATGCCTTCCTATTTTTGGTACATACTACATCTGCCTATCACACCATGTTCTTACATCAAACTATTGTTCTTGTGTATCCTGCATCTATCACTTATGATGAGACAGTCACGCCCGTGGGTTAGTATGAGACGCACTACTCTTATAAAGAGTGCAGTTTCATCCTCCCCACATGATTCTCAAGAAACAACAAGCCTAAATGAAGATATTGAATGTAGCTCTGTACTTGAAGACAACATTTACCTACACCAACATCGCAGGTGCTTGCTCTAACTTTGTAGTGTGATATGTGGGTGCATGTTGCATACGGTGTCTAGCTTGTAATGCTTCTAATTAGGGTAAATTTCATCTGCTTAGTTTACACATTATACCTGTGAATATGACATGCCTTCCTATTTTTGGTACATAATACATAACCATGTTCTCACATGAAACTACCTCTCTTTTGTATCCTGCATCAATCACTTACGATGAGACACCTTTATTCGTTGCATATTGTATATGATTTCTAGCTTGTTGCCATGTATTGCTTCTAATTTGGTCAATTACATTTATGAGGCCACCCTTTTAATTTGGCAGAGTGATATTGGTTTCATCTTTCATATGGTTTCTAGCTTGCATTGCTTCTAACTAGTTCAAACACCTTGTGCTTAGTTTACACTTTATACATCATACATGTCAATACGTCATGTTATCCTGTTTTTCATACATATTACATCCTCCTATCATGCGGTTGCCTTACATGAAAGTAGTGTTCATCGGTATCATGCATCAAGGAGTTCTGAAGAGCAAATTTTGTTCCTTTTTCTTGTGGGTTTGACTTGACAAGGCAAAATCAAAAAAGAGGAAGGAAAAGTGTAAGGAAGGCGATTATGGTGGTCCTCTGCAGCAATGTAAACAGAGCATCTGTACGGATTCTCCTTGTACTGCTAGTGCATTATAACTTCCAAGTCTCCTCTCCCCTACTCCACCATCCAAGGTGCTTTCTCTAACTTGGCAGTGTGATATCTGGTTGCATGTTGCATATGGTTTCTAGCTTGTATTGCTTCTAATTAGTGTAAACTGCATCTGCTTAGCTTACACATGATACAATTGAATATGACACGCCTTCCTGTTTTTGGTACATAATATATCGGTCTATCACACCATGTTCTTACATGAATCTACTCTTCTTGTGTATCCTACATTAGTCACTTATGATGGGACACCTTTAAGTTGGCAGTGTGATATTGGTTTGTGTCTTGAATATGATTTCTAGCATGTAGTGCTTCTAGTTTGATGAACGCTACCTATGACGAGACAGTTTTAACTTGGGAGAGTGATATTGATTGTACCTTCCATATGGTGTCTAGCTTGTAGTGCTTCTAATTTGTTGAAGTGCCTTCTGCTTAGTTACCACATCATAGGTGTGAATATGTCAAGCCGTCTAGTTTTTCGTACATATTCCATCCTCATATCATGACTTTGCCTTTCATCAGAGTAGTGTTCGTCAGTATCATGCATGAATGAGTTTTGATGAGCGAATTTTATTCCTTTTTCTTGTCGGTTTGACCTCACAATGCAAAATCAATAAAGCGGAAGGAAATTGGTAAGGCATTGGATGATGGTGGTCCTTCCGAGCAACTGAAATGGAGGGTCTCTATAGATTCTACTCCGCCATCCTCCCAACAAGATTCGCAAGGCTAGACAATCAATGTAGTTGTGTAGATGATGAGCACATATCCCCTACTCCACCATCGCAAGTGTTTGCTCTAACTTGGCACTATTATATGTGGTTGCATGTTGTGTATGATATATAGCTTGTATTGCTTCTAACTTTGTTGAATTGCATCTGCTTACTTTACACATAATGCCTATGAATATGACACATGTTCCTGTTTCTTGAACATACTATATCTGATCACACCATGTTCTTTGTTGTAGTAGAATTTGTCGTGCGGTGCTTTAACTGTGTGGTGTTTAATTATTTCAGTTATGCAAAAATGTATTATTCAATAGGGCTATGTGATGTTTAAGTATGAATTGTCCACTTCAGTTTCATGAATGGCTATATTTGGTTGTTTATAGTGAGTAGATGCCTTGTTTGTCTGTATTTGGTTGTTAGGTTGGTTGCAGTGAGCATTTATCCAGTTATTGAGCAGATGCCTTGTTTATATGTATTTGGTTCTTAGGTTGGTTGCAGTGAGCATTTGTCCAATTATCAAGCAGATGCCTTGTTTATCTGTATTTGGTTGTTAGGCTGCTTTTTTAGCATTTGTATAGTTTTCAAGCAGATGCCTGGTTTATCAGTATTTGCTTGTTAGGTTAGTTGAGCATTTGTCTAGTTTTCAAGCATATGCCCTATTTATCTGTATTTGCTTATTAGGTTGGTTGCAGTGAGACTCTGTCTAGTTTTTAATGGCTATATTTGGTTGTTATACTGATCATTTATGCCTTTTTATTTCAGTCATTCACAGTGTGATGTTCCTTATGTGCAAGTCGGAATTGTGCCACTCGACGGCATCAATACCAGTTTGAACGGCTATATTTGGTTCCAGTTATGCCTGGTGTAGTTAACACATGCCCTTTGTAAGTGCATCTAGTGCCACCCCTAGTTGGTTTTGGAGTATTGACGACAAAGTTGGTTGAGGGACTAATGTGTTTGTGAGAATTGCAGGATAACACTGGTAGTAGTCCCACATTAATTCGGTTTACCTACCAGAGATGACCCCTAAAAATGTGTGAAGACATTAACGACAATGGTAGTCTGTGAAGACATTCACATTGAAGACTATGACAGGAGAAGACATCGCATGAAGACTATGGAGTGCGAAGACATAGTTCTTTGTAGTTTCCTTTTCTTCTTTGTTGAGTCATAGGAACCACTGTACTGTTAAGTGGGGTCCAAGTGAACAAAGTCAGAGTGGCTGAAGTGATGCTCAACCAAATCCTATGTCTTCGAGTGAAGACAATGAGAGAAAATCTTATCCAGAGCTGGATGAGTTAGCTTTTACTTGTAGCCCAAGTCAAGTTGTCACGTGTGTTTGAAATCTGACTGTTGGACACGTGTCAGTTCCTTAGTGACCCAGGGTCATTTTGGACAAATCAGGTCGGGTTGCCTCTTGGCTATAAATAGCCCACCCCCTACACCATAAATTGGTGGCAGCTCAGAGTTTGTGCACAGCTTTTGTCGTTTGAGAGCAACCCACCTCTGAAGCTTTTGAGAGAGAATCCTTGCAAGGACAAAGCCCAAAACACCTAGAGTCAAAGAGTGTTAGGCATCACTGAAGTCTTTCTGTCCGCATGATCTGAAGACTTGATACACTTGAGGACTCTGAATCCTCTAGCCGGTTAGGCGTCGCATTATGAGCATCCAAGAGTCAGTGTGGATTGCCGGTGAACGAAGTCTGTGAAGGTTTGGAAGTTTCCCTTGAAGACTTACCAGAGTGATTGGTCGAGGACTAAGTGTTCTTAGATCAAGGGGAATAAGGTGAAGACGTGGTCTTCTGAGTTGAATCTCAGCCTCCCTAACCAGACGTACAGTTGTCACAGCAACTGGAACTGGTCCAACAAATCCTTTGTCCTCTCCGAGCAACTGGTTCTATTCTACCTCTCTCACCTTACTTACAATTTGTCTTCGTGAAGTCTTTGCCTACTTGCCTTATCTGTTTGACTTCACTGTGTGAAGACTGTTGTCTGTTTGGTTTCATACTATCTTCCATCCTGATCCAATCTACCTAGCTGCTTATAGTCTTTGTGCTTTCACTTCATTGCTTACTTGACTATAGCTTGTCTAGTGTAGTCTACCTTCCGCTGCATATCAATAGGGTCAATTCTATCGTTTGTCTTCGAAACACCCATGTTTTGAAGACTTCCATAAAAATCGCCTATTCACCCCACCCCCCCTCTAGTCGAATACTAGCACTTTCAATTGGTATCAGAGCTTGGTGCTCCCTTGTTCTGTGTGATTCGGTTTAACCACCTGGAGTTTAGCTATGTCGACTACAGGGATAATCAAAGTCTCCACTACGTGCCCTGTCTTCGATGGCACTGATTACCCCTTGTCGGTGTCAAAACCGGCGGATCTCGGTTAGGGGGTCCCGAACTATGCATCTAAGGCTGATGGTAATAGGAGACTGGGGACACGATGTTTACCCAGGTTCGGGCCCTCTCGATGGAGGTAATACCCTACTTCCTGCTTGATTTATCTTGATGATATGAGTATTACAAGAGTTGATCTACCACAAGATCATAGAGGCTAAACCCTACAAGCTAGCCTATGATTATGATTGTTCTTGTCCTACGGACTAAACCCTCCGGTTTATATAGACACCGGAGGGGGCTAGGGTTACGCAGAGTCGGTTACAGAGAAGGAGATCTATCATCCGAATCGCCAAGCTTGCCTTCCACGCAAAGGAGAGTCCCATCCGGACACGGGACGAAGTCTTCAATCTTGTATCTTCATAGTCCAACAGTCCGGCCAAAGTATATAGTCCGGCTGTCCGGATACCCCCTTATCCAGGACTCCCTCAGTAGCCCCTAAACCAGGCTTCAATGACGATGAATCCGGCGTGCAGATTGTCTTCGGCATTGCAAGGCAGGTTCCATCTCCGAATACTCCAAGGTAAATTTCGAACACTTAAGTCATGTTCGGCTCTGCCAAACAAATTTCACATACCATCGTAGAGAGAACAATAATCCGCAAATCTAATCCGCTGACAACTCTTCGTAGCATGATATCACGCAACGGCCCAGTCATTATTCGAACCGTTTTTTACAACCAACTACTGCGCATATTGTGAGGCGGCTTCTTTGGCATGTCTTGTCGAAGCAGAGATCGTGCCCCCCTTATCGCGGGATTCTCATCAATACGTGTGTGGATAACCCAACCGCACCACCAATTGTGGTGAGTGGGGAACGAGCAGGTTTCATTATGCAAGCGGGGAGGCGCAAAGTTTCATTGCCTCTATAAATAGGAAAGTCCTCTTCCTTTTCACCCACGCCTTCTCCTTCTGCTTGTCCATTCTCTTTCACTTGAGCCCTAAAGCCCGAGCGTTCATCTTCTCCACCAACAAAGGTTCTCCGAAAATGTCCGGATCCGGAGCAGGAGGCAAGTGGATGGCCTCTACCATCCAGGAGAAGGATATCAAAAAGCTTCGGGAGGCCGGGTACCTAGCCCAGAAAATCGGCCACCACCTTCCGACGGCGGGATAGATTGTCCCTACTCCGGAGTCCCATGAGAGGGTCGTATTCCTTCCTCATTTTGTCCGCGGGCTCGGGTTTCCCCTTCACCCATTTGTTCGCGGCATCATGTATTATTACGGGATCGATATTCATGATCTATCCCCCAATTCCTTCCTCAACATCTCGATGTTTATCGTCGTGTGCGAGGCCTTTCTCCGCATCACGCCACACTTCGGCTTATGGTTGAAGATCTTCAATGTGAATCCCAAGGTGGTGAACGGCGAGGACGCCGAGTGCGGAGGCGCCATGGTGAGCAGGATGCCCAAGGTCACATGGCCGACAGGTACTTTCAATGATTCCGTCAAGGAGTAGCAGCAGTAGTGGTTCTATATCACTGAGCCGCGCGGCAAGAAGTGGGCCGATGCTCCTTATTTCTGATCCAGAGCCCCTTTGCGGCTTACGTCCTGGCCCAAGAAGGGCTTGAACTGGTCTTCATTTGACGAACTGTCGGTGATCCAGACACGCGTCAAAGGTATGGAAGACAAGGCCATCAAGCTTGTTGATGTAGTCCAGGTGATGTTGGTCCGCGTGGTTCTTCCCTGTCAGCACTAAGCCTGCAATTTGTGGGAGTATGACCCGGCCGAGCACCAGACCCTGTGAGAGCTTTACGGCCACTCACACAAGGACACCTGGAAGGTGCTTTTTAAGTCCGGCAAACCGTGGCCGGACTCCGCCGCGGACCGCGGGTACCAACTGTCCCGCCCCGCAAGTCCGGTAAGTAGTCATTATATTTTGTCCATCCATATGTTTCATTGTCATATCCCGGGGAAGATGCCCTAACGTGCTTCCCACAATTATCTTAGGGATGGATGAAGAAGGCGAGGCGGATACACTGTCCAGCCCCGCTGCCAGAAGAACCAGCTGGACCACTTCTGACGAAGATGCTGGTCCCGGCGCCTTACTAGGCGCCAAAGAAAGAGGCCCATAAAGAGGCCAAGGAGACCAGGAGCGACCTCCATCGTCGTGGTGCTTCGGACACAAAATATGAAGACTCCAATACCCATCTCTCCTCTGAAGAGGAAGAGGAGGAGGAAGAAGACGAGTCCCCCATGGGGGGAGGAAAGAAAAGGACGGTCTCCTCATCTCTGGAGGCCGAATTGCCTAAGAGGGGAAAAACTCTCCTGCCAGAGGCGTCCACTACGGCTACCGACAGCAGCCCAGAGTGGGATCCCAGGGCCCGGCCCTTAGAAAACTCGTAAGTGCACAAAATACGAACACATCTATGCGTCCAGGATTACCGAGGAACAATAAATTAATTGGTGCCATACTTTTTGCAGCCCGGCCAGGTCTCGCGCCGAACAGTCCTCTTCGGAGGATTCATTGAGCTCAGATGCCCTAGAGAGCGAGACACCTCAGAAGGTCCTTTCCCCGAAGCTCGGGCATGACACCGAGGTGTCATCCCAAAAGGAGCGAGACCTGGAGGGGTGTACCTCAGGGGCCGGATATACGGGAGCGGCGGCTCCCCTGAGTGTCGATGGCGGGGGCGATCTTGGATTCGGCCCATAGCCGGACACAGTCCCGGAGACCTTTGAGGCTTCGGGATCAGACAGGCAGCTCCCCTTGACTAGAGGAGGTGATCCTGCTCCGCCAGCAACCTCTGTCCAACCAGAGGTGGACGGCAGCTTATTGACAGTGCTAAAGAGTGCTTCCATCGTCGATGAACATCGCGCCCTTATGGGCGTGGTATTGAGAAGGTTCAGGCCGCTGAAAGTGGACTGAATGAATCCTACATCGGCCTTATAAAAGGCTTGGAGGTAAGTTTTATGAGTTTTTAGAAGATTTGTCATAGTATAGATAGTAGCCCCTGATACACTGTCTGGTCAAAGAAGGAACATGACAGGGGATAAATTTCCTTCCACGAGAGACTCAGTGCATGACATATATCTCTTCCTTTATAAATAGGCGTCTGCAGCGACTGCAGCCTCTCATACTGCGGAAGTATCCGGACTGAAGCAGAGTCTGGAGCGGGCCGAAGAAGAACTTGGCCGGGTGAAGAAGTAGTTGGAGGACAATCAAGGTATGTCGAAACCTTGTTAAGTTTAGCACAATTAAGTAGGTGTGCCTAATGAAAGTATATATATTGCGCGCTCTAGGGGCGAATGCCAAAATTGAGGCATTGAAGAAGGCTGTGGCCTTAGCCGAAAAGAAGGCAGCCGCGGAACAGGCCCATCGCAAGAAGCACGAGGCCAGGGTCATTGAAGCTGAATGAGAGCTTCAGGAGGCCGTGCAGAAAAGCGAGACTTTGGAGCAGAGTCTATCATTGAAAGAATCCGAACTCACCCGAGCTCTCCAAGCCGCAACTGATGCTCGGGAGGAAGCCCAAGGTGCTCTGAAGGACATTCAGGAGGCGGGGAAGATTGTGGCTAGTAAGGCTTTTTTCTATTCAAAGCGATTGTTTATGCCGTAGAAGGAAAAATTCAAGGTGACAAATTGACTTCTGATTTCTCCAGGGTCGTTTGCGGATCTTCCATGCAGCATATCTGATGTTGCTCAATTCTATTGAGCTGAGGAGAAGAAGACAACGGAAAAGCTTTTCTAGTCGTAGTATTTGGCACCGAATTATCCGGTGTCATTTGTTGATCAGCTGAAGCAGCTGGTCGAATTGCACTAGGCGGCCGAACTAGCCATGAAGGATTTGATTGTCCGGCTGTGGCCCGCCGAGCCTATTCCGAGCAGTTACTTTGGGCTCGTGAAGCGAATTGTGAGTGCATGTCCTCGTCTTGACGTCATTAAGCGGTCGGTTTGTATAGAGGGTGAGCGAATGGCATTTGCCCGCGCGAAAGTGCACTGGGGAAAGCTGAATGTTGAAAAGCTGATGACCGAGGGACCACCCGAGGGGAAGGAGCACCGCAAGCCCGAACTATATTATGATGGTGTCCTGAAAGGAGACCTCCTTGTGGCGGAGCGATGTACCAAAGACATTGTATTTCCATGAAGGCAATCATGCTGTCCTTTGTAAGGCGAAACAAAGTCACCTTTATTTATGTACTTGCCTTTTATGTGAAAGTTTTTCCTCCTGCGCGGCCATTTTATATGTTAATCTTGAGAGTTGGCCAGTCGTTGGCTTCTGCCCCCATGTAGGAAATACGGGGGTGTTTGGGATACACCTGAACACTATTTACCCCATTCTTGGGTCCATAAAGGAGGTGTTCAGCACAGCGAACCAGGAAATCAGACTATAGGGCTTTATCACTCTCACTTGGCCATAGGAATTCGAGTATGGTAGGCGCAGCCCCTGGTGTTCGGAAGACCGCACGAGGGGCTCTAACAGCACCAGATCGGTAGACCAATCTGCCGCACTCTGCATTTATTATGGCATTATGCAGAATAAACCCTTAAAGATTTTACAACCTCTCGAATGGCTGACCAGCTCTCGCCTTATCATGACAGTCAGTTTTCGGCTTTCTCTACCGAGGTGCTCATCCGGAAGAACTGGGACACAATCGCAGTAGTTCTCCTAGCGCTACCTTAGCCAATATTGCAGAACGTAAGGTACCAAAACATGAGAGCCAGGAAAACCCAACTAATGACCCAAGACATGATTCGGAGCTGATGCATATAATGCTATAAGTTCGGGGTGCCGAGCGACTGAGAAGGTGGTCGGACTTTGTTGCCATAGTGCGGGTATAATGAAGCCCCTTGGCGTTTTAAGGCATAACACGATATTCAGATGCCGTTATGACTAAAAATGTCAATGAGAGATGATAGCAGATAAGCGTCATATAACTCTACATGTTGTATTCGAGTAATACATTTATGCGTATGGGTACTGTTCATGTTGTAAAAAGGAGGTATGACAGCATAACCTGTTTAGACCGGGCGGGAGGGATCTGTGTGTGAATCCGAAGTATGTGCGGATTGTCTTCGGGGGAAATATTCAAAGATTCCCCCTTTGCACGTCCGGGCTAATTTCCTGGCGCCACTCCTATTATCCGCAAAAGAGAACCTGCAAAGAAAATGCTGAGGGACGTATGTGCGCCATGGAGCGGTTGAACCGCGGGGCGTGGCCCTTCCCAACTTATGCCGGGGTGTTCCTGGTCAAGCCGAGCTATCCTGCCATGAAGTAGTTCGGACTCCTTTATTGGTGTCTGGGGGGTTGGCTGCCGAATCGAGGTTTGGTAAGGAGGCACAATTCACTGCTTTAGTGGCCGTATGCTCTTCGGTGCTGAAGTGGGGTTCAGCCGTGCCCGTAATTGTGACTATGTCACGTGGGCCTGGTATGGTACCATGTTGAATCGAGCCAACATGGGGTGCCCATAATTGCTTTGTTGAAGTGTCTTTTTCCGCTGACCGGACTGGGAGCCGCAGAATCCGGCATTGACTGTCGTCTCGCGGGCGTCATCATTATTCTTGGGACGCTTATGTTTGTTGCGTCGGTGTTTATGGATGCTATATCTGGCCTCTAATGTGCCAGGGGTGTTTGCTTTGTTGCTGTGAGCCAGCCAGCTATCTTTGCCCGCACAAAAGTGGGTAATGATTGTCGTTAGGGCCGCCATGGACTTTGGTTTCTCTTGGCCGAGGTGTCGGGCGAGCCACTCGTCCCGGATACTATGTTTGAAGGCTGCTATGGCTTCAGTGTCCGGACAGTCGGCGATTTGGTTCTTTTTTAGTAGGAACCAAGTCCAGAATCTCCTGGATGACTCTCCGGGTTGTTGGGTAATGTAACCTAAGTCATCAGCATCCGGTGGTCGCCTATAGGTGCCTTGGAAGTTGTTGAGGAACGCGTCCTCCAGGTTTTCGCAACTGTCGATGGAGTTCGCTGGCAGGCTATTCAGCCAGTGTCGGGCTAGTCCTTTGAGTTTAAGGGGAAGGTACTTGATGGCATGTAGATCATCGCCGCGGGCCATGTGAATGTGGAGAAGGAAATCTTCAATCCATACCACAGGGTCTGTTGTACCATCGTATGATTCGATGTTTGCGGGTTTAAACCCTTCTGAGAATTCATGGACCATTATCTCATCAGTGAAGCAAAGGGGTTGTGTGGTGCCTCTGTGCCAAGTTATGTCGCTACGCACTGCGACTATGTCTCGCCGGTTATGTTCGGCCTGGCCAGACTTGTTGTTAGTGTATCCGGCATGACGGTCATCGTCGAGTGTTGGGGCGCGCCCCCGTGATCCGTAGATCGATCTTGGTTGTCCCGCTTTGTTTTCCAATAGATTTCGCAGGTCCTGCGTATTGCCCCGAGCCGTAGTGAACTGGCATGGGGGTGCGGGCTGGTATTCAGTCTGATACGCTGTTTTATCCCGGCCACTAGGTGGTCGGACAGCCTCGCCTTGTGCTGGTAGTGAGGGCTCTATGGCCTCCTCCTTTAGTTGAGGTAGCAACTTATGCTTTGGGTAACCTTTGGTGGGGTGCTCGAGTCCATATTCCTTGGCCGCCTGGACCTCGGTCGATCTGTCTGTGAGCAGATCTTGATCAGTTTGGAGCTGATGTTGCTTCTTTTTCAGGCTTCTTGCAGTGGCTATGAGTCGGTGTTTAAAGCGCTCCTGCTCTATGGGATCCTCAGGTACGCCGAATTCATCATCACCGAGGCTCACCTCATCTTCAGAGGGAGGCATATAGTTGTCGTCCTCCAAATATCCGTCCGTCGCCTGTTCATCTGGGCTAACCTGCCCGTGTTCCTATTTGGCCTGCTCAAAGGTAGGCTGATCAGGGTTGTATTCCTCTTCGGCACCATCTGGATTGTTTTCTTCTCGTGTCGGTATTGCTGTGGCGGGGCTTGGAGTGGCGCCGATTACGCCTATGCTTCCCTAAGGGGTTATCTTCTGTTGCCTCCTCGCCATTGTTTTCTTTGGGGGTGTCCACCATATATATATCATACGAAGAGGTGGTTGTCCAGCGCCCTATGGGCGGTGGTTCCTGTTCTTCTCCTGCATCATCGTCTATACTGTCGATGTCTTCAAAGTCGAAGTCAAGCACGTCGGTCAAATCATCGACAATGGCTATTAAGTGGGTGGTGGGTGGGTAATGAATTTCTTCGTCGCCTGCTTCCGACTCGAACCGGACATAGTTCGGCCAGGAATCTCCTGACAGAGCGAGAGACCTTAATGAATTTATCACATCGCCAAAGGGGGAGTGTTGAAAGATATCCGCGGCGGTGAACTCCATTACTGGAGCCCAATCGGACTCGATGGGCCCGGGCGCGCGCGGTTCGTAACCCACATCCGGACACAGGTTCGGGGGTCCAGTGACACAGATTCCCTTAACGGCGGAGTCTGTGTTCGGCTTTACCGCCGAATAGTATGCGGCCTCCGTGGTGGGGTCCATCCACCCGTCCTCGGACGACATGATCTGCCCCGGATTTAGGTCCGGAGCAGCTGCAGGGGCGATATCCCGAATACTGTCCGACAGCAAATTTAAGTCGTGCTCGTCGTGACTGTTCGGCGCTCCTGATATAGGCCTGAATTTGTCGAAGATCAATTCTCCACGGATATCGGCCATGTAATTCAATTTGTCGAGCCTGACCTGATGGACAGGGGCGTAGCTGTCGATCTACTCCAGATGGCCAAGCGAGTTGGCCCACAGTACAAAGCCCCCGAACACGAAGATCTGTCTGGGGAGAAAAGTCTCGCCCTGGACTGTGTTGTTGAAGGTCGCGGGAGCCATCAAGCCTTACAGCAACGACACAGAGGAACTCTCAATGAAAGCACCAATGTCGGTGTCGAAACCGGCGGATCTCGGGTTGGGGGTCCCGAACTGTGCGTCTAAGGCTGATGGTAACAGGAGACTGGGGACACGATGTTTACCCAGGTTCGGGCCCTCCCAATGGAGGTAACACCCTACTTCCTGCTTCATTTATCTTGATGATATGAGTATTACAAGAGTTGATCTACCACGAGATCATAGAGGCTAAACCCTAGAAGCTAGCCTATGATTATGATTGTTCTTGTCCTACAGACTAAACCCTCCGGTTTATATAGACACCGGAGGGGGCTAGGGTTACACAGAGTCGGTTACAGAGAAGGAGATTTATCATCCGAATCGCCAAGCTTTCCTTCCACACAAAGGAGAGTCCCATCCGGACACGGGACGAAGTCTTCAATCTTGTATCTTCATAGTCCAACAGTCCGGCCAAAGTATATAGTCCGACTGTTCAGATACCCCCTTATCCAGGACTCCCTCACCCCTACTGGAAGAATAAGATTCGCATGCATCTTGAAGCCATTGATGTCGATCTCCGGTATGTCATCAAGAACGGCGTTCCCAAGACTGGTGAAGGTGTCACTCCTGCTGATGTCAAGAAGTTCGTGCTACTGGACTCAACTTCCAAGAACATTATCTGTGGTCATCTGACCAAGGGGCAGTACGGTCGTGTGAGTGCTTTGGAAATAGCAAAGCTGGTCTAGGACTGGCTCACCAAGGTTAATGAAGGCATCTCAACACAGAGAGATTCAAGGATCAGTGTTCTCCACAATCTCTTCAACCGCTTCAAGAGAGATAACAATGAGAATGTCCAGCTCACATTTGATCGCCTCACTAATATCACCAGTAAGCTTCATGCACTCGGCGCCACTGATATCACCAAGCACGAAATCATCAAGACACTTCTGAGATCTCTCGACAGGTCATTTGACACCCTGGCCCTGATGATTCAAGAGCGCCCTGACTTCAAGACTCTCGATCCGTCTGACATATTTGAGAGGCTCAACACACATGAGTTCTAGCTATATGAGAAAAGAGATATCTACGGTCCCAACTATGGTCGTACTCGCGCTTTGAAGGCAAAGGCCGTCTCCTCGTCTGAAGAAGAATCTGACTGCAGTTCTGGTGATCCTAAAGACATTGGAAAGGAGCTTACTATGCTTGTGAAGAAGTTCCAGAAGTTTACCAAGAAGAAAGACTTCAGAAAGTCTTCAAGATCCAGCTCAAGGAATGATGAAGCTTCCTCTCGTGATCACAAGAAGATAACCTGTCACAAGTGCAAGAAACCTGGTCACTACATCTCTGAGTGTCCACAGTGGGACAACGAGACTAAGAAGAAGAAGAAGAGCAAGGAATATGATTCTGATGACAAGAAGAAGAAGAAATCCTCAAAGTCTTCTTCCAAGTCTTCATCAAAGTCTTCTTCACACAAGAAGAGCTCATCTGGCAAGGCTCATGCTTTTGTTGGCAAGGAGATGGATTCAAAGGAGGAGTCTGCATCTGAGGAGGCAGAGGTGGAGTCCGAAGAGGAATCTGATTCTGGAGTAGCAAGCCTGGCTCTAGCTTTTGCATACGTTGCCTAGTCCATCTTCAACACTGAAGCAATGGCCTTGTCACCAATGCTGATGCTAAGGATGAGGACGACTCTGCTCCCACCTACTGCTTCATGGCACGTGGTGCCAAGGGAAAGGTCTCCAGCCAGAAATCAAAGGCGTCTAATACTTATGTTGGGGACCTTAAACATCTTGTGGGGCGCAAGATAAAATGCCCAAATGGACTCACTATGTATTTTGTCCCGGGATTCCTTGACACTCATCCTATCTATCCTAACCAAGATTTGAACTTCTATGTTCCACTTGTTTGTCAAATGTTTATGCTTCAGAACTCTCTTGATGAAGCCTATCCCCCAAACTATACTATAGGCTATGACACCTCAAGCTTCAGAATGGATTATGGATAGTGGCTGCACCAACCACATGACTGGTGATCGAAGTCTTCTGATGGATTCAACTCTTCGGTCGTTTGATAAGAGTCATGTCACATTTGCTGACACTGGTAAAAGTAAGGTATTGGGTCTTGGTAGAGTTGCAATCTCAAAGGATCAGCACATGGATAAAGTGATGCGTGTTGAATCCATTGGTTTCAACTTAATGTCTGTATCAATGCTATGTGATTTGAACATGATTGTGATATTTGGAAAATATCGTTGCCTTGTCCTTATGGAATCTGACAAATCTCTAGTCTTTGAAGGGTACCGAAAAGATGATCTGTATATGGTAGATTTCTCAGCAGGACCACAACTTGTCGTATGTCTTCTAGCAAAAGATTCAGAGTGTTGTCTCTAGCATCGGAGGCTAGGACATGCGGGCATGAGGAACTTGTACACTCTCGCGAAGAAGAAGCATGTCATGGGCATCGAAGGTGTCAAGTTCAAGAAAGGCCATCTGTGTGGTGCCTGTGAAGCTGGGAAGATGACTAGGGCCAAGCATCCCTCGAAGACAATCATGACGACATCTCAACCCTTTGAGCTGCTTCACATGGACTTATTCGGCCCTACTCATTACTCTACTCTTACTACCACTGCTTGTCTCTATGGTTGCATTATTGTTGATGATTACTCAATATATACCTAGGTGCATATAATTCTCTGTAAGATTGAAGTGCAGGATGTCTTCAGACGCTTCGCCAATCGTGCCATGACGAACTATGGTGTCAAGATCAAGCACATCAGAAGCGACAACAGCACAGAATTCAAGAACACCGGCCTCGACACTTACCTTGATACACTGGGCATCACTCATGAGTTTTCAGCTCCCTGCACACCTCAGCAGAATGGCATCATGGAGCGCAAGAACAAAACCCTCATTCAGACAGCTCGGACGATGTTAGATGAGTACAAGACTCCAAGGAAGTTCTGGCCTGAAGCCATTGACACTGCATGCCACATCATCAACCGAGTTTATCTTCACAAGCTTCTAAAGAAGACATCATATGAGCTGCTAATTGAGAGCACCTGCCAAATGTGCTAGATGAAGTTCCTCCTAGTGAATCTATCAAGCTCATGGGTACTAGAGAAATCATATCGTCTGAAGCTCAGGCTGAAGATGAACTCATCATTGCACCAAGTCAACCTGAAGACAATGTTAGCCTAAAGTCAATGCTGAAGCTGAAGACAATGATCTGCAAGGGCAAAATCTTCGTCCAGTACATCCCCGTGTTGCAAATGAAGTACGGATTGAGAAGAAAATTGACAGCATCAATGCACCTGGTGTCGTGGTTCTAAGCCTGACAGTAGAGTGGGGGGTAGGTATGGAGAGGCAAGGTCCTAGCTATGCAGAGGTTGTAAACACAAAGGATGTACGAGTTCAGGCCCTTCTCGGAGGAAGTAATAGCCCTACGTCTCGGAGCCTGGAGGCGGTCGAGTGGATTATGAGTATATGAGTTACAAGATGCCGAACCCTTCTACCTATGGAGGGGGGTGGCTTATATAGAGTGCGCCAGGACCCCAGCCAGCCCACGTAGGAGAGGGTTTAAGGTGAGTTAAGTCTGGGGCGTTACTGGAAACGCCCCACATAAAGTGTCTTTACTATCATAAAGCCTACTTAATTACAGGCCGTTGCAGTGCAGAGTGTCTCTTGACCTCCTGGTGGTCGAGTGAGTCTTCGTGGTCGAGTCCTTCAATGCAGTCGAGTGAGTCCTTCGATGGTCGACTGGAAGGCGACCTCTTCTAAGGGTGTCCTTGGGTAAGGTACTTAGATCAGGTCATGACCCTACCCTAGGTACACGACCCCATCATTAGCCCTCAAATGGATTGAGGCTTCGAGTCAGGAAGGAGTTAATGTCGTTTCCGATTAACCTTTGCGCTCTGGTCGTGCGTTGTTCTGGACCAAAGAATCTCTTCGTCGACAGTGAGCAACTTGTCTTCAGTCGACTCGATCCATTCTCTTCTTTCGTCGGGTGATCTTTCGGGCTTCGACGATCTCCGAGCGACGGATCACGGGAAACCCCGTGTCTAACAGACTGATCTGCCGTTCGCGGATTCCGCGGGATGCGAAATTTGGGGACGCGCGCGAAGCGGAGCGGACCGCGGCGTTCGGATGGGACGGGACATAGACGCCTCGATCTCCGCGCCGCTTTCTTCGCCACGTATCCCGTCTGCATAACTGTTCCAGGATATGATTAGATCGACCGGGCCCACCTGTCATCCACTCGGAAGGGACCTTATAAATGCGCCCGGCGAGGATTTCTGTACTGTGCCTCAGCATTCTCTCTCTCTCTGCTCCCTTCGTCCCCGTCCAGCGCGCTCGCTCTCGCCCCAGCACAACTTCCCCACGCGCATCTCGCCGGCAACCATGGCCAAGGAGAAGACGGCGGCGCTGGAACATGCGAAGAAGGCGTCGGCGTCGGAGAAGGCGAAGGGGAGATCTACCAGCCGCGGTGGGTCTTCGTCCAGATCCCGCCTGCCGAAGGGCTGGGTCCAAGGAGACTGGATCCAGTCGACCATCACAGAAAAATACCTCCTCGACATGGCCAACAAGGGCTTGATCCCTCATGGATCTGCGAGGCTTCCGGGGAAGGAGTGGTAGCCCCAGCCAGAAGAGGGTGAGTGTGTGCTCTTGGCCACCCATGTTGATCGTGGATTTTCTTTGCCGCCGAGTATTTTCTTCCGTGGCTTCTTGAACTTCTTTGGAGCGCAGCTCCACCACTTTACCCCAAATTCTATTGCCTATCTTGCCGCGTTCTTGTCCATGTGTGAGGGTTTCCTGGGCTGTCGACCGCACTGGGGTTTGTTCAAGCATATATTCACGTGTCGCTCTCAGACCGTGAAGAAGGCGAGCCCAGGCGATGAAAGGACCCGAGTCGTCCAAATGTGTGGGGGTCTGGGCATCCAGGTGAGGAATAAGAGCACCTTCCCACCTATGACCTTTCCCGAGTCAGTCAGAGGCTGGTAGTCGACCTGGTTCTACTGCCAGGACCAGTCGACGCCGGGGCAGTCGAGTGGACTCCCACAGTTTACCATGGACCGAGTGAACAAGCCCTCCTCTCTGAAGTTGATTCCGGAGGAGAAAGCTGACGTGAAGATGTTGATGGAGCGCGTGGTGCAGTTGGTTCGGGAGGGAGTGACGGGCATGGACCTCCTGGAGGTCTTCCTCAGGCGTCGCATCCAGCCCCTTCAGTTCCGGAGCCACTGCATGTGGTTGTACTGTGGGACTGAAGACGAGACTCGAGTCCATCCAGAAGCAGTCGACGATGTCACTCTGGAAAGATGGATGGTAGCCGTTACCGGAAACAAGGATAACCCACGCGGCGCCAGAAGGATTCCTCCACTCGACCACAACAGCGATCCAAACAAGGTACATTTGCTCTGCTCTCCACTGCGTTCTTGTCGCATTCATTTCTGTTTATCCTGCCGACTGGTCGACTGATCCTTGTCTTGATATCTGTTAGGCTCTCACCGAGCTGTACTCGATGCCCAATGGGGCACAAGCTCCGACTGAGGAGGGTGAGGCGAGTGGGGGCGAGAGCCAGGAAGAGGAGGAATGGGATTCGGACGTTGCAGAGGATGATGACGACGATGATGATGATGACGGTGATGAAGATGACGTTGAGGACGAGGAAGAAGAGGAGGAGGAGGTCGTACCACCGCGCTCAGAAAGGCGGTCAAAGCTTGTCCACGACCCTTCGACTGAACGTGGCAAGGGGGTTGCGACCGTTGTTCAGTCGACCAAGCGCCCTCGGACCACCTCTCCGGTGCCGACTGAAAAGGCGCCGAAGCAGCCCAGGGCGGCCTCGTCGAAGCCGATCAAGCTCCTGCCGAAGATGAAGGTGTCCATCCCCACTATATCAGGGTAATCGTGCTGCTTAAGTCTTCTTATTTTGTGTGAACTTTGTCTCTGGTCGACGCTGAAGTTAGTCGACTGATCCTTTGGAGTTGCAGTGCTGCTACTTCTGAAACCTCAGCCCGGGCTGATGACCACGAGATGGAGGACGCAGCAACTTCGAAACCAGGTACTGTATTCTTAACGCTGTTCCTAGTCGACTGACTCGCGATCTCTGATCTTGATTCTTCTCCGTAGCTCCACCCAATGTTGTTGTCAATCTCCCTAATGATGATGAGGATGAAGAACCACTGAAGCGCCGGAGGAGTAGGAAAGCGTCCACCAGTAAGGTGTCCCAGGATGTGACGGCGCCTGAGATTCTGATTGCAGAGGAAGAGAACACCACTCGACACACGGTGTCCTTCGCAGATCCATTGACGAGTGCTCAGCCGCCCTCCCTCTTCACGACGCACCACGTCCCAGAGGACCAAGCTGGCGCGGCGAAAGAAGCGATACGCCAGGCGGGAATCATGATGGAGCAGTTGAAGACCATCCGGGATGCGAGCCAGGCAGCTTATGACGCCAGTTCTGCCCTCCAAAGCAATGTTCAGGTCAGTCGACCACCGTTTGTTCTGTTGGATATGCTACCAAAAACTTTTCCTTTCCGGAATTTATAGTAGTCACCCACTTGGTGTGTCGATTAAACTCCGTGTTAGCGGGGGCACGCTGAGTGCACCCGCTGGGTGTAGTCCCCAAGGCTAAGGTCGACTGCTGGCAGTCGTCCTTAGGCTTTATAATGTCAATCTTTCTGTCAGTCGACTATGTCGACTGGATTTCGCAAACCGGTGGGGGCACGCTGAGTGCACCCACTGGGTGTAGTCCCCGAGACTGTGGTCGACTGCTTGCAGTTGATCACAGTCTTAAAGAATACATCTCTTTTTTTTTAGGTCGACTGGTCGACTTTATCTTCAACAGGATTAGTGGGGGCACGCTGAGTGCACCCACTGGGTGTAGTCCCCGAGACTACGGTCGAATGCTTGTATTCGGCTGTAGTCTTAGAAACGTGTGTTTTTTCCTTTTTCACTCGGAAGTGAATTACATTTGACATTTAGTCGATTGGTTCTTCGCAGAACTCCTGTGATCTTGTGGCTCGCTACTCTGAGCTGGAAAACAAGCACACTCAACTCGAGCTGAGCTTGAAGCTGGTTCAGGAGAAGCTGACGAAGGCAAAGGAGGATACCGAAGGTATGTTTGGTGAGATCCTGACGACTATTTTTCCCCTTGCTTGTTTCAAAATCTGATCTTGCTGTAACTTGCAGGTAAGGTAAGGGAGGCCCACCAGAAGAAAGACCTCGAACTAGCTGAGAAGATCAAGCTTGCTGACGAGAAGTTAGCTTCAGTCACCAAGCTTGAACAAGACAATACCAATCTGAAAGCTGCTCTTGGGATCGCCAACAAGGAGGTCAGTCGACTAAAAACTGATAAAGCTGCCCTGACCGACCAAGTCAGCAAATTGACTGGGAAGAAAACTGATCTGGAGGCCTTCCTAAGTGGTCTTGCCAAGAAGCTGTTTCTTATGCTTGAAGGTAAACCTCTATGCTTGGCAAACATTTCCAATTGTGGTTTTTCCATTCGACCATCCCCTTGACTTAGTGATCATCCTTGCAGAATTTTGTCAAAACTTTGAAGAAGAAACTAGCCGGCTGGAGCCAAACCTTGACCCCGTCAATTCTCCGGTGAACGACGAAGTTGCCATGGATGTTTTCCGACTGGAGTCTCGTGTTGCAGCTGTCGTGGACTATCTCGCAAGGCTGAAGGCCGCCACATCTCGCATCGACTCGACGCTCTGGCCTGAGGAGACACTTCAGAATGACCTTGAGTCGCTGATGGCCCGCTTGAACACGATCCCTGGTCGAGTGCAGGAATGGAAGAAGTCCTCGGCTCGGTGTGGTGCAGATGTTGCTCTGTGTCTGGCCCGAGTCCACTGTAAAGATGCGCGAGAAGAGAAGCTGGCGGCTCTTCGGGTGGCCAACACCAAGAAGCACGACTTCAGGTCCTTTATGGAAACTTTCCTTGCAGCTGCCACTCGGATCGCCGACGGAATTGACCTTGATGAATTCGTTGCACCTTCCAGCCCTCCACAGGAGGGGTAAAAAACTTCTTCTGGCTCGACGCTTTTAAATTTGCCTCGGTATGCCGAGTGGAATTGTAACCGATAAACCTTAACAGGCTTAACGCCTGAGCACTTTCGGTTCCTTTAGATATCGATTCAAACTCGAATTTGGTGCTTGAATACGATTGCCTTTGGCTCGAAATGTCTTTTGCAGGTTCAAAGCAAGGCGCCTTTACTACAATCGACTTATTCTTTAGTCCACTTAGGCGAGCACTGGGCCGCGGCTAAGCCTCCGAGTGGAAGCCCGGCTTACCACTCGGTAGGATTTCTATAACTTAGGCGAGCACTGGGCTGCAGCTAAGCCCCCGAGTGAGAGGTTTACTCTTCACTCGGTAGGATTTTGATAACTTAGGCTAGCACTGGGCTGCAGCTCAGCCTCCGAGTGAGAGGTTTGCTCTTCACTCGGTAGGATTTTTATAACTTAGGCGAGTGCTTGGACTGCAGCTAAGCCTCCGAGTGAGAAGGTCGCTCTTCACTCGGTAGGATTTTTGTAACTTAGGCGAGCACAGGGCTGCAGCTAAGCCTCCGAGTGAAAGTCTGGCTTACCACTCGGTAGGATTTTGATAACTTAGGCGAGTGCTTGGACTGCAGCTAAGCC
>NC_041391.1:191507418-191550602 GCF_002162155.2 Triticum dicoccoides | reverse complement strand
CCACTCGGTAGGATTTTGACAAACTTAGGCGAGTCCTTGGACTGCAGCTAAGCCTCCGAGTGGAAGTCTGGCTTACCACTCGGTAGGATTTTGACAAACTTAGGCGAGTCCTTGGACTGCAGCTAAGCCTCCGAGTGGAAGTCTGGCTTACCACTCGGTAGGATTTTGATAACTTAGGCGAAACGGATTCGCAGCTAAGCCTCCGAGTGGGAGTCTGGCTCACCACTCGGTAGGATTTTTACAAACTTAGGCGAAACGGATTCGCAGCTAAGTCACCCACTGAGGGGGAATTTTATTGGACAAAAATAAAAAGTGACAGAAATTATGGAGGAACTATGACACTATTATTTTGAGGTCCATGAACTACAGAAGTACTTTATTGCAACTCATCCGAGTGATAGAACTTAAGTATAAAATGGGCGGAGTAGTTCCGCGTTCCAAGCTCGGGGCTCGTCGATATTGTGCTCGACGTTGTAAAGACGGTACGCCCCGTTGTGGAGAACATTGGTGACGATAAAGGGACCTTCCCAAGAAGGGGCAAGCTTGTGTGGTTTGTGCTGATCCACTCGGAGAAGTAAATCTCCTTCCTGGAAGGCTCGACCTCTCACATTTCTGGCATGGAAACGACGCAAATCTTGTTGGTAGATGGTCGACCGGATCAGAGCCATCTCCCTTTCTTCCTCTAAAAGGTCGACTGCGTCCTGCCGCGCTTGTTCAGCCTCTGCTTCGTTGTAGATTTCAACTCGAGGAGCATTGTGGAGAAGATCACTCGGCAAGACTGCTTCAGCTCCGTAGACCAAGAAGAATGGAGTTCTTCCGGTCGACCGATTAGGTGTGGTCCGCAGCCCCCAAAGCACTGAGGGAAGTTCGTCGACCCAAGCTCCAGCCGCGTGTTTGAGATCACGCATCAGTCGGGGCTTCAATCCCTTAAGAATCAGTCCATTAGCTCGCTCTGCTTGTCCATTCGACTGCGGATGGGCGACTGAAGCATAGTCGACTCGTGTGCCTTGGGAGTTGCAGAAATCTCTGAATTCCTCCGAGTCGAAGTTCGATCCATTATCCGTAATGATGCTGTGCGGGACTCCATATCTGAATATTAGTTCCCTGATGAAGCTAACAGCAGTACCGGTGTCAAGGTTCTTGATTGGTTTGGCCTCGATCCACTTGGTGAACTTGTCGACTGCCACCAGTACATGTGTGAAGCCACTTCGTCCTGTTCTCAAAGGACCGACCATGTCCAGTCCCCATACTGCAAAAGGCCAGACGAGTGGGATGGTCTTCAGAGCTGACGCAGGCTTGTGCGACATATTCGAGTAGAACTGACATCCCTCGCACTTATCCACTATCTCTTTTGCCATCTCATTCGCCTTTGGCCAGTAAAATCCGGCTCGGTATGCTTTGGCCACGATGGTCCGAGAGGACGCATGATGACCACAGGTCCCCGAGTGGATATCATTGAGGATGAGTCGACCTTCTTCTGGTGTTATGCACTTCTGACCAACTCCAGTCGCGCTTTCTCTGTATAATTGTCCTTTGATTACGGTAAAGGCCTTAGATCGACGGACGATCTGTCGAGCCTCTTCCTCATCCTCCGGAAGCTCTTTTCTCAGGATATACGCGACATATGGAACTGTCTAGTCGGGAATGACCACCAAGACCTCCATGATTAAGTCGACCACCGCTGGGACTTCGACCTCAGTCGGATCTGTGGCACTCTTGGGCTGTGGAGTTTCTTCGGTGAAAGGATCTTCTTTGACTGACGGAGTGTGTATATGCTCCAAGAACACACCACTCGGAATGGCTTCTCTCTTGGAACCTATCTTTGCTAAATCATCAGCTGCTTGATTTTTCAGTCGGGGTATATGATGGAGCTCCAACCCCTCGAACTTCTTTTCCAGCTTCCTCACTGCACTGCAGTATCCAGTCATGGCTGGGCTTCTCACGTCCCACTCTTTCATCACCTGGTTGACCACTAAATCCGAGTCGCCATAGACCATCAGGAGACGGACGCCGAGTGAAATGGCCATGCGTAACCCATATAAAAGAGCCTCATATTCTGCCTCATTGTTGGAGGAATCAAAGTGAATCTGGAGCACATATCTGAGCTTATCTCCTCTGGGGGAAACCAGGACAACCCCAGCACCGGAACCATTCAACATCTTAGAGCCATCAAAGAACATGGTCCGATGCTCCGAGTGAACTTCAGTTGGCTGCTGTTGTTCAATCCACTCGGCGAGGAAATCTGCTATTGCCTGGGACTTAATGGCTTTCTTTGCCTCAAACTTGATATCAAGGGGAAGAAGTTCAATCGCCCATTTGGCCACTCGACCAGTTGCATCTCTGTTGTGCAAAATCTCTGATAGTGGAGCGTCGCTGACGACTGTGATGGAATGATCAGAAAAATAATGAGCAACCTTCTTTGTGGTCATGTATATTCCATACACAAGCTTCTGATAATGAGGATATCTCTGCTTGGATGGAGTCAAGACTTCAGACAAATAATACACTGGGCGCTGAACTTTGAGAGCTTTTCCTTCTTCTTCCCGCTCGACCGTAAGCACAGTACTGACGACTTGTCCTGTGGCTGCGATATAGAGCAACAGAGGCTCTTTGCTGATTGGAGCAGCAAGCACCGGCTGGGTGGAGAGCAGAGCTTTTAGCTCGGCAAACGCTGCATCAGCTTCTGGAGTCCACTCGAACTTGTCTGTCTTCTTCATCAGTCGGTAAAGAGGCAATGCCTTTTCACCGAGTCGTGAGATGAATCGACTTAATGCGGCCAAGCATCCAGTAAGCTTCTAGACATCGTGCACTCGCACAGGGCGTTTCATTCGGAGAATAGTGCCAATCTTCTCTGGGTTAGCGTCGATTCCCCGTTCGGAAACGAGAAAACCGAGTAACTTGCCACCAGGAACTCCAAATGTGCACTTTGATGGATTGAGCTTGATATCATATCTTCTGAGGTTGGCAAATGTTTCGGCGAGATCAGCGAGCAGGTCGGAACCTTTTCGTGACTTGACAACAATATCATCCATATAAGCTTCCACATTCCGACTGATTTGAGTGAGTAGACACTTCTGAATCATTCGCATAAATGTGGCTCCGGCATTCTTGAGACCGAATGGCATGGTGATATAGCAGAAGCACCCGAATGGAGTGATGAAAGCTGTTTTTACCTCGTCGGGTCCGTACAGATGGATCTGGTGGTACCCGGAGTAGGCATCTAGAAAAGACAGCCTCTCGCATCCCGCGGTCGAGTCAACAATTTGATCTATGCGAGGGAGAGGAAAATGATCTTTCGGGCAGGCCCGGTTGATGTGCTTGAAATCAATGCACATTCGGAGCGACTTGTCCTTCTTAGGAACCATGACGACATTAGCGAGCCACTCGGAGTGGTATATCTCTCGGATAAATCTTGCCGCCAACAGTCGAGCCACTTCTTCACCAATGGCTTTTCTCTTCTGGACGGCGGACCGCCGACTATCCATCAGCACCTTTGTCAGTCGAGTGCCTTCGACAACTGGATCGACCACCAAAGCTTGCCTCCCAGGGGTGGCAATATGAGTCAGGTGATCAGATTGGTCGAATGTGATGGGTATTTGAGACCATTTCAGATAATTTGCTTTTGCTGGGGCAACCATGTTCACCTCTCGGTTAATGACTTTCAGTCGACTCCTGCTTTCCACATCCGCAAAGATCATCAGAGTGGAGTTGATATGAGGATACCCTTCCTCACTGTCCTCTTTGTCTTCAGCCTTGTCCGACTCCTTCTCCTTGTCCTTAGACTGTTTTCCCTGAAACTGCTGGATGAGGAGTCGACACTGGCGAGTGGTGTGCTTCGGGTAGATGATATTCCCCTCTTCGTCTTTCTTCGTGTGGATGTGACATGGCATATCCATTACGTCGTTCCCTTCTTTATCCTTTACCTTCTTGGGGTTCCAGGATCCTTTTGGTTTCCCCTTAAACTTTCCCTGAGTCACGGCCAGAGCCTCTCCAGGAGCTGCCGGTTCAGCCTTCTGCTTCTGTTTCCGACTGGTGTTTCCTTTTTCCGACTGACTCGGCTTGTGCTTGCCGCTTCGGAGTCGGTCTTCTTCTTCGCTGTTGGCGTACTTGGTAGCAATCTCCATCATCCGACTCAAGGTCATGTCACCGGTTCGACCAAACTTCAAACTCAGTTCTCTGTTCTTGACACCATCTTTGAAGGCGCAGACTGCCTGATGATCAGACACATTCTCCACAGTGTGGTGTAAAGTGATCCACCTCTGAATATACTCTCTGAGAGTCTCATTAGCCTTCTGCACGCAGACTTGCAACTCTGTCAATCCAGCTGGTCGCTTGCAAGTTCCTTCAAACGTTCTGACGAACACTCGGGACAGATCTTCCCAAGTGTAAATGCTGCTAGGAGGTAATTGAGTCAACCATGCCCTGGCAGAACCTTCCAGCATGAGGGGCAAATGCTTCATGGACACCTCGTCGTTCCCACCACCAATCTGAACTGCCACTCGGTAGTCTTCAAGCCAAGTTTCAGGCTTAGACTCACCAGTGAACTTGCTGACTCCTGTTGCCAACCTGAAATTGGGAGGGATAACTGTGGCTCTGATAGCTCTGCTGAAACATTCAGGACCAGAAACATGCACTCGACTGCTTGTGGGTGCATCTCTGTCGAGTCCACCTCGATGGGCTCTGTTCCGGTCGACCAAACCTTGCACGATAATGGATCGCGCGTTGAAGCCTGGTTCTCTGGGGTCGACTGGAACCCTTCGCCCTGTACTGTACTGACGCCTGTCATCTTGCTGCCGAGGAGCGTAAGACCCACCCCTCGGAGGGGAATGGGGCACTCGACGCCTATCATCTCGGTCGAGTCGGTCACCATATTGGCCTCGCCAATTCTCGTGCCCCTCACGCCGCGGAGGCGATCTGGGGCTGTGAGCCGACTGAACCGTATTCGCAGTGACGGATCGACTGTGAATTCTGTTGCGCGACTGAGACACGGCTGAATTCTGATCTCCTGCTGCCCGGAGCAGATCCCTGATCTGCAGCAAACCTCTGCCAGCTTCTGACTGCGAAGGCTGGATGGACTCTGCTATACGGGTCGCAGCTGCTAAATTCTGGATTGGGGTTCGATATACCTGAGTCAGCGGGAAGAGTTGGCGTCGACTGGTGTCGGGAACTCGTTGTCGCGCGCGCTCGTCGAGTGCTCGCTGAAGATTCTCCAGTCGAGTGCGTTCGGCCAAATTGGCCAGATGTGCCTCCTCCAAGGCACGAGCCTCGGGGGTCTCTCCTGCGATGGGAGTACGCAGGGCTTCCACGTTCCTGCGGCGAAGTTCCTCTCTTTGCAGAGAGTCGAGTGGCTCGGGCTGGTACTCTTCGTGGCCTCGTGCGGGGTCGCCTCCGTCACCTGCTCCACCATCACGGGCGAAGCCAGGGGGACTGCGGGGCCCGTCGACCATCAAGATTTCCGCCGCTGGATCACTGCTATCGCACTCGGATGTAGTCTCTACGGAGCCAGTCGACAGATCGAACAAGCCGTAGAGGGATTCGTCGGGCTTGATTGCCGCAACTTGGGTGGTGGCCGATTGGCGAGCCACCGCGTGCCTCACCCATCGCTGAAGCCTCGACCGGCCCGAGCACTTGCGCTGGCGGGAGACCGGGAGGGTGGACGATGGAGGAGTCGTCCGATATGGAGTCGACGGTTGCCGGAGCAGAACGCCGCGGACACATGCGCGAAAATGCGTCGCACCGCAGACGGGGAGCGCATCAACGTCGAGTGGAGCCTCCTGGAGCCAGGCGGAGTCGTCGGCGATGAAGGTGAGAGTGCCGAGACAGATCTCTCGACCTTCGACCAAAACTCCAGCAGACACCATGATGAAAGTACTCGGAAGAATCGCAACTTCTCCACAAAATCGCTAAAATACCTGCCCCACGGTGGGCGCCAACTGTCGTGGTTCTAAGCCTGACAGTAGAGTGGGGGGTAGGTATGGAGAGGCAAGGTCCTAGATATGGAGAGGTTGTAAACACAAAGGATGTACGAGTTCAGGCCCTTCTCGGAGGAAGTAATAGCCCTACGTCTCGGAGCCCGGAGGCGGTCGAGTGGATTATGAGTATATGAGTTACAAGATGCCGAACCCTTCTACCTGTGGAGGGGGTGGCTTATATAGAGTGCGCCAGGACCCCAGCCAGCCCACGTAGGAGAGGGTTTAAGGTGAGTTAAGTCTGGGGCGTTACTGGAAACGCCCCACATAAAGTGTCTTTACTATCATAAAGCCTACTTAATTACAGGGCGTTGCAGTGCAGAGTGTCTCTTGACCTCCTGGTGGTCGAGTGAGTCTTCGTGGTCGAGTCCTTCAATGCAGTCGAGTGAGTCCTTCGATGGTCGACTGGAAGGCGACCTCTTCTAAGGGTGTCCTTGGGTAAGGTACTTAGATCAGGTCATGACCCTACCCTAGGTACACGACCCCATCACCTGGTCCACTCACTCGTTCAAGAGCAACACAACTAGCAAATTTCTGTGGGCACTTTGCATTTGTCTCTATATCAGAACCCAAGAAAGTTGCTGAAGCCTTTATGGAACCTGAATGGATTCAAGCCATGCAAGAAGAGCTTCACCAGTTCGAGCTGAATAATGTCTGGGAACTAGTAAAGTGTCTTGATCCTCGCAAGCATAATATCATTGGCACCAAATGGATCTATCGCAACAAACAAGATGAACATGGTCAAGTTGTCAGAAACAAGGCTCGTCTAGTTGCTCAAGGTTACACTCAAATAGAAGGGATTGAATTCGATGAAACATTTGCTCCCGTGGCAAGAATTGAAGCCATTCGCATACTTCTTGCATATACCAACCATCATAACATCCTTCTATACCAAATGGATGTGAAGAGTGCTTTTCTCAATGGCAAGATTGAAGAAGAAGTGTATGTTGCACAACCACCTGGCTTTGAAGATCTAAAACATCCTGATATGGTGTACAAGCTCAACAAGGCGTTGTATGGCCTCAAACAAGCTCCTCGCGCTTGGTATGACACGCTCAAAGACTTCTTGAAGAGCAAAGGCTTCAAACCTGGTTCACTAGATCCAACACTCCTCACGAAGTCATACGATGGTGAACTGTTTGTGTGCCAAATCTATGTGGATGACATTATCTTCGGCTGCACCTACAAGAGATACAGCGATGAGTTTGGGCACATGATGCAAGAGAAATATCAGATGTCCATGATGGGTGAGCTGAAGTTCTTCCTTGGTCTTCAAATCCGTCTGCAGAGAAATGGCATCTTCATATCACAAGAGAAATACCTCAAAGACTGCCTAAAGAAGTTTGGGATGCAAGACTGCAAAGGATACACGACGCCAATGCCAACCAAAAGTCATCTGGGTCCTGACAACAATGGTAAAGAGTTCAATCAAAAGGTATACCGCTCCATGATTGGTTCCTTACTTTACTTATGTGCATCTAGGACAGATATAATGCTTAGCGTTTGCATGTGTGCCCGATTTCAAGCGGCACCAAAGGAGTCGCATCACCTAGTGGTGAAGCGAATTCTTTGATATTTGGCTTACACCCCCAATGATAGGATTATGGTATCCAAAGGGATCAACATTTGATCTGATTGAGTATTCTGATGCTGATTATGCTGGTGACAAGGTTGATCGCAAGTCCACCTCAGGAACATGTCACTTTCTTGGTCGATCACTTGTATGTTGGTCTTCAAAGAAGCAGAACTGTGTATCACTCTCCACTGCTGAATCTGAATACATTGTTGTTGAATTGTGCTTTGCTCAGCTTCTATGGATGAAGCAAACTCTCAAGGACTACGGCATCAACACGAAGAATGTGCCACTCTTCTGTGACAATGAAAGCGCCATCAAGCTTTCCAAGAATCCAGTTCAGCACTCGAAGACATAGCACATTCAGATCCGTCATCACTTTCTCAGAGATCATGTCAACAAGGAAGACATTGATATCATTCACATCAACACTAAAGAGCAATTGGCAGATATCTTCACTAAGCCCTTGGATGAGAAAAGGTTTGCAAGTTGTGGTGTGAGCTAAATATCTTAGAATCCTCGAATGTCCTGTGAATGGACACACATCCTAACGCTTATGCATGTTGACGACTTAGATGTGCAACACATGAAGTAACGTATATCTTCAATTAATGAAGACTTACCCTCTGAGTGTGAATACATTAATGTGGAATTTGACTTCGGAGCACCATGATAATTGTGTGTCGTGTCTGGGTCTAATACTTCCTATAGGGTGGGTAATGCCACCACCAAAATTATTATTGAAGTGTTTCTCTTGGCGTTACAATTGCAAAGTCTTCGCATTTGGATTGTCTTCAGCATTATTTTGTCTTCATAATTTATCTTCACAATGTTGATTTGGTTCATACACACACACACACACACACACACACATATATATATATATATATCTGTGTGTGTGTGTGTGTGTGTGTGTGTGTGTGTGTGTGTGTGTTCTATCCTCTATAGCATTCACTTATAGATATGTCTTCACTCTTGAATCTTTTGATGTAAGTGAATGTGATCGGACCCTAACCTGTTTTATGCTTCTTCCTCAACTCTATCTGTCCAAATCATATGCATTCTATTGAAGCCTGTCAATTGTCTTCTCCGAGTCCTTGTCAACGGATGACAATCTGACAAACATTTAATATATTTTTAATGTTGCATCCTTATTGCCTGAAAACCAGAGAAGCCAGAACAACCACCCGACAATCCAGGCATGCGTGGGAACATGGAACAACTTCCAATGTGTTGCATGTTTGCCACGTGTCCGTCTAATGTGAACCACCAGGGGCACCTTTGTAATTGTGTTGTGCTGTCCCTTTCCTTATAAATACACATCACATCGCGGTCAAAATCCCTCTTCCACCTCTATACCTCACTCAAACCCTAGCGCCACCGCTAGCTCTTGACAACGCTGGTGACGAAGCGCTTAGCTGCCGTGACCTCACTGACGTCGTCCTCACGCTGGCCGCGGATCTCGTCTTCTCCGCCGCCATCATAGGTGTCTTCCATTGCCAAGTTAGGGCACGGGAGATTGAATTGCTCGGCCTCCTACTCCGTTCCGTCTAGCAGTTCTTTGTGTGGTAATTAAAACTTACTTTTTACTGCCTTTTTTATCGATAGATTCATCCTTCTCTACCAAAAGTGGTTTCTATATTTACACTATTGAATCTATCATGTTCTGCATCTCATATCAATGCCTAGCATATTCACCTATGCTTCACATCAAGTTAGATTCCTCACTTGTACCTATTCTTGGATTCGTACAAATCTGGAACCAACTCTCAACAAATAAGTGAATGTCTTTGCTTTATGAGGTCAATATCTTCAAACTGATTTATCTTCAAAATCTACTGAGAATGACCTCTTCCCCTTCCCTCGCACCTCTAATGCTGTCACAGGTACATGTCCATGGGAGAATCCCTTGGTTCTCATAGTCTACATTCATTTGCAGAGTTCTTACAGAGTCACATCAATTCTCCTGAAGCTAGTTCCTGTCTGACCAGCCATCGGAAGCCTTTGCAAGTTCTGAAGCCATTCAGTTTAAACTTCATGGCCACGGAAAAGTCAGCTAGAAAGGGTGAAAGACAGCACCGTGGGAATACATCCAAAGATTTGCCACCTGATCTGTATGAAATGTACAAGACAGACCCTGAAGAAACCTATGGTGAACGCAAAACTCGAACCTAATGGATTCGAAGATATTGGGCAGAGGAATGGTTTAAGTACATATTCGTCACTGCTGAGTATGCCGAGAAGAATGCCATCAAGCGACCTTGGGGAGATATCTTATACAAAAATCTTCAACCCAAGTCCCTGTCCAAAGCCATTGATCAAGGCTTCTACCTTTGCATGGTTCGGGGACCACAGCCAGAGAATGCCGAACCATATTCTCTGCTATGGTGTCATGAAGACAATCTGTTCAAGTGCAGCTTCAAGTTTGCCAAGGATTCTACTATGAAGAACAAGAAAGCATTTGGACTTGACTTCAACCCCGGTCCATTTGCTCCTCGGGCTGATGGCACCCGTGATGCCAATCCCAATGTCATCGGTCCCTTCTATAACCTAGAAGGCCTCATTGTAGTTCAAGGGGGCATCGTGGATCACTCAGCTGATGACGCAGATTCTGATGAAGCGCCAGCTCCTCCTAAACCACAGAAGCAGAAGAAGTCAAAGGTTACAAAACCCTCTGTCGCACCAAAAGCTTCACGTGTGAAGCCATTGGCAACTGCTCCTCCTGCATCCAGTATGCAATATGAAGATCTCTCTCGCGTCTCCAAGAAGACCAAGAAGTCTATACAGAAGAAGAAGCCCATCCTGAGTTCCGCTCAAGCACTGACCCCAGTTGCTGTTCTGAGGAACAAGAATGAAGCCATTGATCTGTCTAGTGATGATGATCTTGGTGAGAATGTTCTTGAGTTGTTGATAAAGAGCAAACAAGATGTGGAAATATTCAACGATCTTCCCCTCTTTGATGTGGACATCCTAAATTACTTCATTGATGAGTGGTTTGCCAATCCGGGCCTCAGTATTGATGATCTTCAACTTCCCATTGGCATCAGTGTCTCCTTCCACAGTGCCATCGCAAATGAGCTAGCTCTGGCTCAGAAGATAGTTGAGCTGAAGAACAAGATTGACTATGAAAAAGCTCAATTCAAGAAGCACATGGCCAAGCTCAGTGTCACTGATGTTCAGAACTTCAAGCAGCTGCTGCATGACCTCAAGGAAGCGTTTCACAAGAAACGTGAAGAAGCAAAAGGTTCAAGAGAACGGATGAAACAACTCGCTGCATAATGTGTTCAGGCTCACAATGAAGCTGAAAAGCGAAAGGCTCTTAGGCGTCCAGGCAGCAACCCCGAGATGGCTGCCAAAAATAAGAAACCGACCGTGACCCAAGCTGAGGCGTCAGGACGGGAAGCACCTCGCATAGTCTTCCCTGCCAGCATGATAGGCTCGAAGCCTAAGGTCCCCATAGTTGCTTCAGAACTCAAGAAGACAAGGGCAGCTAAGGCCGAAGCCAGGAAATGCAAGAACAAAAATGTCTCTGATGATGCACCACTGACCAAGAAGCGGAAGACAAAGTCTTCGAAGAAGGATCGGGCTGCTCCCTCAGAGCCCTTTTTGTCGAGCCCCTCTTAGTTGCTCGTCCTGCATCTCCCCACCAAGAGCGTCAACTAGTACTTCACGAGCCTGCTTTCACAGAGGCTCCTGAAGTTGAAGTAGTTCCAGATGTTGACCCCACCGCAGCTGAAGACATTGGTCCCCAAGACAATGTGGAAGATGATGAAGTTCTTCCTCAGATCGAGCACCAAAAGGTATCATCGCCTGTTCTCACGAACAGCAAAATCATCAGCATTGGTCGTCCCTTGACGCCAGTCGCTCAGGATGCATCGTGGGCTGATCGCCTCCAACAAGAAACTCCAAGTCAAAGTTCACCCAGTACTCCCCCATCTCAAGTCACCACTCCGGTGCTTGATGATGATGACTATGTGGTCCATCCAACTCCCACACCAAAAGCGTCGCTCGCATTCCATAGGCTTCAAAAAGGACCAAGGCCACAAGTCGCTATGCCGAGCGTTCTAGCAGGAGAAGTGCAACCCAACTCAGTAGCACGTCAAGTGCTTCCTGAAGCCACTCCATCTATGAACGTCTCTGAGTCTGAAGCCAAGGCTGCTGAAGACATACCGGCTGCAACAACCAAAGAACATCAAGAACCCAGTGAAGAAGAAGAGTGAATTGTCACACCCCCCCACCACCAATCAAGAAGTTGTTCTCAAGGAGAACGAGTTTGTGCCCGACCCTCTAGCTCCTCAAGTGGAGGTTGCAAATACTAAGGCGGCCACCAACAACACTACTGAAGCCAATGGCATTGTCATGGCTGAATCTAATGTGGCGCCTACAGTGAATATGGTGTCTGAAGCCAATGATGCACCTGTAACCAATGTGCAGTCTGAAGCCCATGTCAATGCCACTGCTCTTGTACCACCTTCACGGCCTCACACCATTGAGCAAGCATTTTATCAAGGCGAGCTTGTCACTATTCAATGGCTGATTCTGGTTCCTCCGCCTGCTCCCGAACCTCAATTTGATTATCATGTGGAGCACAGGCCTCAGGTCCAGAAGCCAAAACCGAGGCTGCCAAGATTTCCAGGAACTGCATCTTCGCCAGGATCGTTCAATGTGAATGGCTTCATTGAACACAACACCTTCTTTGATAGTGCCAAGAACCCATATTGAAGGCCAAGAATTTCATCTGATCGGTTCTGGAGCTATGAGCAGCGTAGTTATTATTCTTGTGTCTTATACAATCAAGGGCACATTTTTCCTTATATGCGTCTAGACTGTGAAGCCATTGCTGGACTGCCCTGCTTGGAAGAAGCCCTAGACTGCTTCAGAGATGCTGGCCTTCTGCAGTTTGTGACTGACAAAGAACATTGGAATGAAGAGCTTCTGCTACAATTCTATGCTACTCTTCACATTCAAGCTATAATAGGGATACGAAAACTTGGGTCCTTGAGTGGATGACAGGCAATGTACACCATGAAGCCAAAGCTCTTGATATCATTGAGCTTATTGCCCTGCCCATTCCAGGTGAACTTTATGAACCTGGTTGTCAGCTTCATCGCAATACTTTAGAGAGCATATTCCAGAAGCCTAAGCCCAATATGAGCCAAATGTTGAGCATGATGAAGCCACTGCCACAAGATGCTGAATATCCAAAGGACTTCTTTGTTGAAGACCTAGAGTATCTACCCCGCGCCATCTATCATATTATAAGGCAAACTCTATGGCCCATCAAAGGACATTCTTCTACAGCAAAGCTTGAAGGCTCAATGAAGACATTGGTTTTCTATATTCTCAATGGCATCAGCTTCAATGCTCAGGATTTCTTAATCAGACAACTTGTTGCAACTGGCTCTGATATACTTGGTCTGAAGTTTTGTGCTCCATGGTTAATGTGCCTCATCAAGCTTCACTCTGCTATCAACTATCAGCCCTCTGCACACAACCATCTCATATTCCTGCCAGAGGTTGATATGTTTGTCGAAGCCATATACCGAGAGCCTGCCAAGGAGCCAATTTATCTTCACAACGTCGATCGTCAAAGTTTCACTCAACTTATTGAAGGAGTTCTGTCAAAACCGGTTTTTCAATAAAAATACTTATTGAGAAATCGATCTCTTGATTCCAGTATAGGAAGAGTTATCCTTACTGGTAGACAAATACTTGAATACAGAAGACCAGTAGCATCAAATATATTACAGGGTTGAGCTGAGGATGCTCAACAATTTATTACAAACACGCCAATATTATACATAAGGGCGGTTATGACACAGGGGTGTGGTGACATGCTACTAGCTCGAGATAAAAGTGGTGGTGGATAACTTGGCTCCTAACTGGCAGCTCATAGAGCGTCGAGGTGAGGCTCGATGAATTTATTTCTAGGGTAGCGGAAGCGGATATAATACAATGACCAAATCCAAGATCGCACGGGACTGACTGGGACTCCTCTGGGCGTCGGACTCGCTATCGAACTCTTCATCCATGAGATCGCCTTCATCAACATCTGGCCAATCAACAAGCCAGGTGAGTACTTCGAAAGTACTCGCAAGACAGTTCAGACAAAAGATATAACAAATGCATGCATCAATGCGTTATGAGCAAAAAATAATGATGCTCATCCAAATAATAAAAAATGCGTGACTTGGTAATTAAAACAAACAACTGAAAACCGATCGGGTGTCTGGAGCGACGCCTCGAAAGGTAAACAAAATAAGAAATAATCATGTCGCAGTCGGGCGTCTAAGCGACACCACATAAAGGGCTTATACTGAAAAGTAAAAGACAAGCGTGCCACAGTCGGACGTCTGGGCGACATCGCAGAAAGGGCTTTTATTGAAAATAAACAACAAGTGTGCCACAGTCGGACGTCTGAGCGACATCACAGAAAGGGCTTATATTGAAAATAAATAACAAGCGTGCCACAGTCGGACGTCTGAGCGACATCACAGAAAAGGCTTATATTGAAAATAAATAACAAGCGTGCCACAGTCGGACGTCTGAGCGACATCACAGAAAGGGCTTATATTGAAAATAAATAACAAGCGTGCCACAGTCGGACGTCTGAGGGACATCACAGAAAGGGCTTATATCAAAAGTAAATAACAGGTTATTCCATCCACAAGAATAAACTTTTAACTGGACTTAACACTCATGTAGTCTACCGGAGTTTTGTTACTGGGACTGACATTTGACAAGATAAGATGAACACAGTACTTGGACATGTACAAGATGATTTAAAGGATTTGTGACTCTGCAGAGTTTGTACTAACTGTCCACAGCCAACGGATTTCTGTAGTCACGAAGGACTAGTTCCATTTACGGTATTTCGGTAGAAACACATTTAACCAATACACACCCATTCCACCTCACGATGCCAGGAATCACCCTAGACAACGTCCAAGAAAAAATTTAAGACGGGGAGGTCACAACCTCGAATAGCATGGGATCAAATTTCTATACGCGCGCTCTAAGGGGTGCCCCCCTCTCGGTCCCAACCAGAAACACCCATGCGCCCTGACCGGATGACGGGCTTTAATCCAGGGCCATGGAACCCTCATCCCGGCCTCTCTATTTGGTGTGTACTAGGAAAACGGTTTGCAACTTACTAAGCCATATTCCTTGCGGAAAACATGTGGCAGTACAGGAAAGGAAATGAATGGGAATGTGACTTGATTCACGTTGACACTGAAGTCAAATAGACTAGCATAAGACTGGCATGCCACAACACTGCCATCTTACCCATACTCATGCCATCACATGGCCATGCACATGTGTATCCAACAACATATGGATTTCCGAAACTCACTTACCACTTCTTTGCATGAAATATAACATTCAAAGAAATGTTCATAAACATGCCATGCAACTCCTAAATGCAAACATGCAACAAACACTCATCATATCAAGAATTCAAACATGCTTGCCTGGTTCGGAGTAGTCGGAGTCTAACTTGGTGAAGTTCGCGACTCCGTCACCTCCTCCGATATCTACGGTATAAGAAAAATACGTACGTAACGTAAATACCGTGAGTGCACAGAAAATTGTCCCAAATATTTTTCAAATAAATATGACAAAAAACTAGATAGAAAAATAAAGATGACAGAAAAAGAATCATTCAAAAACCATTTTCTGTTTAAAAATTATAAGTGTTTTTGTCCAAGGACCTCTCTGTAATGAAACTGAAACTTCCCAGGGGGCTAAGCAGAAAAGTCCAGAAAACGATTCAAACTGGAAAGCGCATTTTGCCAGAATACGCTTTCAGAAAACGGTTCGTTTAATAAAAATGAGAGACTGACAGGCGGGTCCCACCCGTCAGGTTTAAAAATTTAAAAGGGGGAGACGGAGCTCATCGGCGCCCGAGAGCTGCGGTGGTCGCCGGCGGCGATCCACGGCGAGGCAAGGGGATCGGGTGGTACCTCCGTGCTCAGTGCATCATTACGCGTCGGCGGGTGGTGGTGGTGGTCGTTGGCGAGCACTGTGTCGACGGCGGCCCTGGCTCCGGCGGACGGCGGTTCGGGAGGGGTTGGCTCTTGCCGGAGAGTGCTGCGAAGGGCAAATTGAAGTGGGAGTTAGTCTTCTGGGTGCTCGAGGGGATTGCAAACGAGGTTTGGGTGCCGGGGACGGCCTCACCGGAGCGAATCGAGGTGGAGGCCGAGGCGGAACGGGGCGGCCGGAGTTGGGGGAGGAGACCTCCTCGAGGTCCTCCTAGTGGCCTGGCGGAGTGTTGGGGAGGTGCAGGGATGGTGCGTGCTCGAGGGCGAGCTCGGGGCCCCTTTTTATAGGCGATCCAAGGTAATGGCCGTGAACGGAGTTCTCCGGCGAAGGTTACGGTGGCGCAGGGCTTGGTCGGGGTGGTTTAGCGGTTGAGCTTCAACGTGGAGGTCTACTGGCTCCATTTAGGCACTAAACACGCTAGGATTAGAAGCTTTGGGGGTTGTTCGACGAAACGGGGCAGCGCGGGCCCGTCGGCGGCAGAGGGCGTGCCCTGTGCTTGCCGGGCCACGGCGACGGTGCCGCGGGAGTGCGCTGGCGTGCATGAGCCACGCGGAGGGCCAGGGAACGATGGGCGACGACAGGTGGTGTGGCGAGCGGGCTCGGGCCCTCGCTGGCCACCACGGGTGGCTCAGCCACCACAGAAACTGCGAACGCCGGCGAGGCTCGCCGCCACCGACGCCTGCATCCATCCAAGGGGGCGTGCGGCGCTCCGGCCAGGGAGAAGAGGCCGTGCGCAACGCGCCAGGGCGCACTGTTGACAGGTGACCGATCTCTGACGACACTGAACTTCTGAATCTCTTAATTTCTCTGAAAGTGCAAAGTAACAGTGCAGGCCAGGTGTTCGACAGAATGATTTTGGCATGTGGGGATTTTTCCTTGAGCTGATTTTTGGTGGAGTGGCCTCTCATTGCAACTGGGGGCTGCCTGAATTTTGGTGGAATTTTTGGATAAGTGGAGATATGAATTTCACCAAATTTGACAAATCTGGTCCAAACTTGCAGAGACTGAAATTTGAAAATTTTGAAAAGAAGAAGGGTGGATCTTGATGATTCTAGGTTGTGGGTGCTAGGGACTATCCAGAGAAGTTGATTTGAGATCAAAGTTCAAAGGCATTAAGGTACTTGCTTTGCAAATCACCTAGGCTCAAAATAAAGGACAGAATTGTTTTGGGGAAAGAAATAAATGAAATAAAACCAAAAATGGTTCTAACTGGTTGGGACAGAATGTTTGGATTGTCCCAAAGAGGAAGGAGGGGTTTTTGGGAGATACCACAAGAGGCATGGTAAAAACAAGAATGGATAAAAACCAAAGAATAGCCCAAAACCAAAAAGATTTTCTTTTTAGAAGAAACTAAATCCAAGAAATGCTTTTGAGAAGAAAAACTCAGAAGGGAGGTTTTTAAGAAGGGTTTTATGACATTCTTCAAACCAAGCAAGGCTTTTGCTGAAAACAAAAACAACAACAAAATTTGGAGTGTCACAACACCTACCCCCTTAGGAAAAATCTCGTCCCCGAGATTTCAGTTGATCCTCAAACAGGTGTGGGTGCTCAGTCCGAAGAAAATCCTCTCTTTCCCAAGTTGCTTCATTCTCGGTGTGATTGCTCCATTGAACTCTGAAAAATTGATGGTTTTCTATCGGGTCCTCCTCTCAGACTCCTCTAATATTTTTATTGGGCGCTCCCGGTAGGTGAGGTCTGGTTGCACGTCTATGTTTTCATGTGATACTTGCTTCTCTGGGTTGCTCACGTACTTCCTCAACTGCGAGATGTGGAACACGTTGTGGACATCGGATAAATCTTCGGGTAAGTCTAGCTGGTAGGCTACCGTGCCTCTTCGGGCCACTATACAGAATGGTCCGATGAATCTTGGTGCTAGCTTTCCCTTAACCTTGAATCATTGCAGACCCCTCATAGGAGAAACTCTTAGGTACACAAACTCTCTGGGTTCAAAACTGATTTCCCGATGCTTTTGATCGTAATAACTCTTTTGTCGACTCTGAGCTGTCTTGAGTCGATCCCTAATCATCTTAACTTTTTCCTCAGCGTCCTTGAGCATATCTGGGCCGAAGATATGGCTGTCTCCGGTCTCTGACCAATTTAGCGGTGTATGGCATCTTTGGCCGTATAGGACTTCAAATGGTGCCATTTGCAGGCTGGCCTGGTAGCTGTTGTTGTATGCGAACTCTGCGTATGGCAAGCTTTCTTCCCAACTGTTTCCGTAGGTGAGAACACACGCTCTCAGCATGTCTTCTAGAATTTGGTTGGCGTTCAGTTTGCCCATCAGTCTGGGGGTGGTATGCGGTACTGAAAGCTAGTTGGGTTCCCAGTGCCTGTTGTAGGTGATCCCAAAATCTAGAGACGAACCGTGTACCTCTGTCAGATATGATAGTCTTTGGGACTCCATGCAGGCAGACGATATGGGCAAGATAAAGTCTGGCCAGCCTCTGAGTGGTGTGAGTTGTCTTCACCGGGATGAAATGTGCCACCTTAGTTAATTTGTCGGTTATGACCCATATGGCATCATTTCCGTGTCGTGACCGGGGTAGTCCAACAATGAAATCCATTCCAATCTCGTCCCACTTCACTCGGGTATCTTGTTTGGCTGTAATAGCCCGGCTGGTTTCTGGTGCTCGGCCTTGATGCGTTGACAAGAGTCACAACATGCAATGAACGTGGCTATGTCTCTCTTCATACCGTGCCACCAAAAAAATTCCTGAAGGTCTTTGTACATTTTTGTCCCTCCAGGATGGATTGAATACGGAGCGGTGTGGCTTTCAGCTAGAATCTGTTGTTTGAGGTCCTTGATATTTGGTACGCAAATTCTTTCTCCGTACCACAATATTCCCTGCTCGTCTATGTTGAATTTTGAGGCCTTGCCCAAACTCACTTTCCTTTTTATGCCATCAATGCTGGGGTGTCCATGCTGAGCCTCCTTAATCTTTTCTATCAGGGTAGGCTGTATTTCCAAATTCGACACACTGCCTTCGGTGACCATTATTAAATTGAGTTTGGCAAATTCCTGTTGAAATTCTGGCCTCAAATGTGGTATACTGTCATTGTCCGAGCTGGGATTCCGACTAAGGGCATCTACCACTACATTTGCTTTTCCGGGGTGATAGTGGATTCCAACATCATAATCCTTCACTAACTCCAACCAGCGTCGTTGCCGTAAATTGAGTTCCGGCTGTGTGAAAATATACTTAAGGCTCTTATGGTCTGTGTATATTTCACAATGATTTCCAAGTAGAAAGTGTCTCCATTCTTTGAGTGCATGGATGACTGCTGCCAACTCCAAGTCATGAGTAGGATAATTTTCCTCATGCTTGTGAAGTTGTCTGGAGACATACGCAACTACCTTGCCTTCTTGCATCAATACGCATCCGAGGCCTTTCCGGGATGCGTCACAATATACCTCAAAATTCTTGTGTATGTCTGGCACAATTAATACTGGTGCCGTTGTTAATTTCCTTTTTAGCTCTTGGAAGCTTTTCTCATAGGCTTCCGTCCATTCAAACTTCTTGTCTTTCTTGAGTAACTGCGTCATTGGCTTTGCTATGGTGGATAATCCTTCAATAAATCTCCGATAATAGCCTGCCATTCCCAAGAAACTTCGTACGTCCGTTACGCTAGCTGGTGGTTTCCAGCCAAGTACGGCCTTGACCTTTTCCGGGTCTACTGCAATACCTTCTTGGGTTAGTACGTGGCCCAGAAAACCCACCTATCTTAGCCAAAATTCACACTTGCTGAACTTGGCGTACAGTTGATGTTTCCTGAGTTCTCCCAGTACAACTCTGAGATGTTCGACGTGCTCTTCTGGTGTCTTGGAGTATATCAGAATGTCATTGATGAATACCACAACAAACTTGTCCATATACTTCATAAATACTTTGTTCATGAGGTGAACAAAATATGCGGGAGCGTTTGTTAGCCCAAATGGCATTACTGTGAATTCATGCAGTCCATATCTGGAAGTGAAGGCTGTCTTGGGAATATCTTCTGTTCACACTTTTAATTGGTGGTATCCCGATCTCAAGTCAATTTTTGAGAAGACTTTGGCCTGAGCGAGCTGATCAAATAAATCATTTTTTGGGGCATTGGATATTTGTTTTTGATTGTGACCATGTTAAGGGCTCGATAGTCTATACACAATCTCAGTGTCCCATCCTTCTTCTTGGCAAATAAAATTGGAGAACCCCAAGGTGAGGAACTGGCTCGTATGTATCCTTTCTCCAATAATTCTTTTATTTGCTTCTTCAATTCTACCAACTCGGATGGTGCCATTCTGTATGGTTTCTTGTAAATGGGAGCGGTTCCGGGTGCTAGCTCAATGCTGAATTCTATCTCTCGGTCTGGTGGCATGCCTGGTAGTTCTTCTGGAAATACGTCTGGAAATTCACACACTACTGGAACCTTGTTCAGCTCAGAAACGTCCACCTTGTTTAATCTCGGTTGCCGAGGTATTTGTCTCTCTTTGGCTGAAACTTTTATTGTCTTCCCGTGATGGTGTGTGAGAATTACGGTTCGGTTGAAGCAGTCAATAAAACCTTTGTTGGTGGTTAACCAATCCATTCCTAGGATGACATCCAGTCCTTTACTTTCCAACACGATAATGTTGGTGTAAAACTTCAATCCTTCAAATTCAATAACCACACCTTGACAGTAATTCTGGGTCACTTGCTTAATCCCAGGGGACTTGATGATCATGGACTTTTCCAGGGGAACATCGAAAAATTATTTTGCAAAGCAAAATTCTTTGAAATGAATGAGTGAGAAGCTCCAGAATCAAACAAAACCATGGCAGGTATTGTGTTGACAGGGAACATACCGAGTACGATATCTGGGGCATTCTGTGCTTCCTCTTTGGTCACGTGGTTCAGATGACCCTTCCTGTGGTTGTTATTGGGGTTGAAATTGTTTCGCTTGGGCGTTGAATTATTGCCACCATTGTTAGGCTTTGGGGTTGAGTTCCTTGGCTTGGCGCACTGCTTGGCATAGTGCCCTTCTTCTCCACAAGCGTAGCAAGTGACGCCTGGGCGATATGTGAACTCCTTGTCCCTTGCATGGAAATTCTTGATTGGGCATGAATTATTCGTGTGGGTTTATGTGTCCCACCTTTCTGAAATTCTGTCTTGCTTCGGGGGTTGCGAGCAAAAGTAGACTGGTCCCTTTTGCGTTTGCGGAAATCTTCCAAGCTGCGTCGCTCATTTTCCAAAGTAATGGCCTTATCCACCAGTGTTTTAAAATCTGGAAAGGTATGCACAACCAGCTCGCATTTAAGTGCGGGTGCCACGCCTTCCAAGAATTTTTCCATCTTCTTGCTCTCGGTCATACGCTCTTCGTTGGCGTAGCGAGACAGCAGAGTAAATTGGCTGTTGTATTCTGACACTGTCATGGTCCTTTGTTTGAGGTCATCAAATTCTCTCTTCTTGATTTTCATAACACTTTTAGGAATGTGTGCCCCATGAAAACCTTCCTTGAAATCCTCCCAGGTTATTTCATTTTCATTGGGGTGCATGTGCAGGAAATTTTCCCACCACGATGCAGCTGCTCCCGTGAGATAATGCGGTGCATATAGTACTTTCTCACGGTCTGAACACTATGCAATAACTAATTTTCTCTCCATGTCTCGAAGCCAGTCATCGGCCTCAAGAGGTTTGTCAGTATGAGAAAATGTTGGGGGACGCATCTTCTGTAACTCAGATAACTTGGATTGCTGCTGATACTGTCCATGGTGATTTCCCATATTGATGAATTGGTTCATCATTTCCTGGTGTTGTTCCTGACTCTGTTCATAAAGACGACACACTTGGGTAAATGTTGTTCCACTGTCCTGTTGACTTGTCTGTCCCTGAGTGAAATTGTGGTTTCGTGGTGTGCCATAATTTTCCGCTGGCGGGATTGGCATGGAGCGTGTCCAAGGACGAGACATCTTTCACTCTAGGGATATATTTTGTGAAACTCGTAAGACAAGAAAGAGAGTCGCAAAAGTCAATAAAATCACACAAACGGGAAATTTTAAAAGCTCCAAGGAAAAAACACGATTTGCGCGCGGAGAAGGACTATTACATATCTTACACGCGAGCATAACTATACAATACATCACTCAGGATATGCGTACATAATCCTGACATGTTATTGATACTAGTGCACTTCTCCAGACCCTACATGATGCGCAAACAAGCTACTTCTCACAACCTATGTACATATAAACATATCACACAAGTCGATGCATCGCATGGCGGCTAAGCGTACTCAGTCGGAGATGGTGAGGATCTCCCTTGGCCTGCCGAGGGTGAGACGCAGTGAGGCTGGGGACTCAACCTCCTCCTCGCTAATAGGTTCCATACGAGAAGCGCTGCGCTGAGCTGCTGGAGCGGTTGCCATAGGCGGAGTAACACGAATATGAGTGGGCGCAATAAGTGGAGTAGCACGAGTAGGAGTGGGCGCAATAAGTGAAGTAGCACGAATAGGAGTGGGCGCAATAAGTGGTGCAGAGTGAACGGGAGTGGGTGCAATAACTTGGTTGAACTCCTCGGTGGTAGGCAGACGACGAGCAGTGGCGAGAATGGTAGGTGAATGAGATGCTGAGGACGAGACGAAAGTCAGCGGTGGAGCGGTGTGCAGGAGTTCCCTTCTCTTGGTGGCACAGCCATGGACTGAGTCCATGCGGGCAGCTACGAGGTCGTCCACCATGCTGTCGAAGGCTGCCTCCAGGGCTCGAAGGTACTCGACAAGCATCTCAAAGGCCTCGTCTCACTCTCCTCTAGGGCAAGAGAATGAGTAGTGACAGGTGTATGGCACGTGGCATGGAAGGTAGCGGTAGCGACGGGTCTTCATTGCAGGAAGAACATCCCGGAGACGAGCTATCGCCTCACGGGCATCCATCTGCATAGCATGCCTCTCTGTAGGCATGGCTCTCCCCAAGAACCGGAAGCGGTGTATCTCAGCACGCCCTCCCTTGAATTGCACCGCAGCCTGGTGCATGGCGAGGCTGTGTCGTTGATCTTGTGTGGGTAAAGTGTGAAGACTGGGCGCACGGATGGCCCCATCGTGACCTGAACGGCGAAGGAGAGGAGCTTGACGAACCCCTCAGGCATGTTGGCGAACATCTGTAACTCACATACGTTGTCAACCATCTACAAAAGTAGGCAAAAATTCTGAACGATCAGATCATAAATTTTATGCTGACTGTCAGAAAAATGACTACATTTGCAAAAACATGAATAGACTCTATCATGCTAATAACCAATTAGCGATCGCACCTAGTGGCTTCCTACAGTCAGCCTGGCTCTAGTACCAAGTTTTTCACGACCGGTTTTTCAATAAAATACTTATTGAGAAATCGATCTCTTGATTCCAGTATAGGAAGAGTTATCCTTACTGGTAGACAAATACTTGAATACAGAAGACCAGTAGCATCAAATATATTACAGGGTTGAGCTGAGGATGCTGAACAGTTTATTACAAACACGCCAATATTATACATAAGGGCGGTTATGACACAGGGGTGTGGTGACATGCTACTAGGTCGAGATAAAAGTGGTGGTGGATAACTTGGCTCCTAACTGGCAGCTCATCGATCGTCGAGGTGAGGCTCGATGAATTTATTTCTGGGGTAGCAGAAGCGGATATAATACAGTGACCAAATCCAAGATCGCACGGGACTGACTGGGACTCCTCTAGGCGTCGGACTCGCTATCGAACTCTTCATCCATGAGATCGCCTTCATCAACATGTGGCCAAATCAACAAGCCATGTGAGTACTTTGAAAGTACTCGCAAGACAGTTCGGACAAAAGATATAACAAATGCATGCATGAATGCGTTATGAGCAAAAATAATGATGCTCATCCAAATAATAAAAAATACACGACTTGGTAAGTAAAACAAACAACTGAAAACCGATCGGGTGTCTGGAGCGACGCCTCGAAAGGTAAACAAAATAAGAAATAATCATGCCGCAGTCGGGCGTGTAAGCGACACCACATAAAGGGCTTATACTAAAAAGTAAAAGACAAGCGTGCCACAGTCGGACGTCTGGGCGACATCGCAGAAAGGGCTTTTATTGAAAATAAACATCAAGCGTGCCACAGTCGGACGTCTGAGTGACATCACAGAAAGGGCTTATATTGAAAATAAATAACAAGCGTGCCACAGTCGGACGTCTGAGCGACATCACAGAAAAGGCTTATATTGAAAATAAATAACAAGCGTGCCACAGTCGGACGTCTGAGCGACATCACAGAAAGGGCTTATATTGAAAATAAATAACAAGCATGCCACAGTGGGACGTCTGAGCAACATCACAGAAAGGGCTTATATCAAAAGTAAATAACAGGTTATTCCATCCACAAGAATAAACTTTTAATCGGACTTAACACTCATGTAGTCTACCGGAGTTCTGTTACTGGGACTGACATTTGACAAGATAAGATGAACATAGTACTTGGACATGTACAAGATGATTTAAAGGATTTTTGACTCTGCAGAGTTTGTGCTAACTGTCCACAACCAACGGATTTCCGTAGTCACGAAGGACTAGTTCCGTTTACGGTATTTCGGTAGAAACACATTTAACCAGTACACACCCACTCCACCTCACGAAGCGAGGAATCACCCTAGACAACGTCCAAGAAAAACTTTGAGACGGGGAGGTCACAACCTCGAATAGCATGGGATCAAATTTCTATATGCGCTCTCTAAGGGGTGCCCCCCTCTCGGTCCCAACCGGAAACACCCATGCCCCCTGACCGGATGACGGGCTTTAATCCAGGGCCATGGAACCCTCATCCCGGCCTCTCTATTTGGTGTGTACCAGGAAAACGGTTTGTAACTTACTAAGCCATATTCCTTGTGGAAAATATGTGGCAGTACAGGAAAGGAAATGAATGGGAATGTGACTTGATTCACGTTGACACTGAAGTCAAATAGACTGGCATAAGACTGGCATGCCACAACAATGCCATCTTACCCATACTCATGCCATCACATGGCCATGCACATGTGTATCCAACAACATATGGATTTCCGAAACTCACTTACCACTTCTTTGCATGAAATATAACATTCAAAGAAATGTTCATAAACATGCCATGCAACTCCTAAATGCAAACATGCAACAAACACTCATCGTATCAAGAGTTCAAACATGCTTGCCTAGTTCGGAGTAGTCGGAGTCTAACTTGGTGAAGTTCGCGGCTTCGTCACCTCCTCCGGTATCTACGGTATAAGAAAAATATGTACGTAACGTAAATACCGCAAGTGCACAGAAAAGTGTCCCTAATATTTTTAAAATAAATATGATAAAAAACTAGACAGAAAAATAAAGATGACAGAAAAAGAATCATTCAAAAACCATTTTCTGTTTAAAATTATAAGTGTTTTGGTCCAAGGACCTCTCTGTAATGAAACTGAAACTTCCCAGGGGGCTAAGCAGAAAAGTCCAGAAAACGATTCAAACTGGAAAGCGCATTTTGCCAGAATACGCTTTCCGAAAACGGTTCGTTTAATAAAAAATGAGAGATTGACAGGCGGGTCCCACCCGTCAGGTTTAAAATTTTAAAAGGGGGAGACGGAGCTTGTCGGCGCCCGAGAGCTGCGGTGGTCGCCGGCAGCGATCCACGGCGAGGCAAGGGGATCGGGTGGTACCTCCATGCTCAGTGCATCATTCCGCGTCGGTGGGTGGTGGTGGTGTTCGCCGGCGAGCACTGTGTCGATGGCGGCCCTGGCTCCGGCGGACGGCGGTTCGGGAGGGGTTGGCTCTCGCCGGATAGTGCTGCGAAGGGCAAATTGAAGTGGGAGTTAGTCTCCTGGGTGCTCGAGGGGATTGCAGACGAGGATTGGGTGCCGGGGACGGCCTCACCAGAGCGAATCGAGGTGGAGGCGGAGGCGGAACAGGGCGGCCGGAGTTGGGGGAGGAGACTTCCTCGAGGTCCTCCTAGTGGCCTGGCGGAGTGTTGGGGAGGTGCAGGGATGGTGCGTGCTCGAGGGCGAGCTCGGGGCCCCTTTTTATAGGTGATCCGAGGTGATGGCCGTGAACGGAGTTCTCCGGCGAAGGTTACGGCGGCGCAGGGCTTGGTCGGGGTGGTTTAGAGGTTGAGCTTCAACGTGGAGGTCTACTGGCTCCATTTAGGCACTAAACGCGCTAGGATTAGAAGCTTTGGGGGGTTTTCGACGGAACGGGGTGGCACGGGCCCGTCGGCGGCAGAGGGCGTGCTCTGTGCTTGCCGGGCCACGGCAACAGTGCCGCGGGAGTGCGCTGGCGCGCATGAGCCACGCGGAGGGCCAGGGAACAATGGGCGGCGATGGGTGGCATGGCGAGCGGGCTCGGGCCCTCGCTGGCCGCCACGGGTGGCTCAGCCACCATAGAAACTGCGAACGCCGACGAGGATCGCCGCCACCGACGCCTGCATCCGTCCTAGGGGGCGTGCGGGACTCCGGCCAGGGAGAAGAGGCCGTGCGCAACGCGCCAGGGCGCACTGTTGACAGGTGACCGATCTCTGACGACACTGAACTTCTGAATCACTTAATTTCTCTGAAAGTGCAAAGTAACAGTGCAGGCCAGGTGTTCGACAGAATGATTTTGGCATGTGGGGATTTTTCCTTGAGCTGATTTTTGGTGGAGTGGCCTCTCATTGCAACTGGGGGCTGCCTGAATTTTGGTGGAATTTTTGGAGAAGTGGAGATATGAATTTCACCAAATTTGACAAATCTGGTCCAAACTTGCAGAGACTGAAATTTGAAAATTTTGAAAAGAAGAAGGGTGGATCTTGATGATTCTAGGTTGTGTGTGCTAGGGACTATCCAGAGAAGTTGATTTGAGATCAAAGTTCAAAGGCATTAAGGTACTTGCTTTGCAAATCACCTAGGCTCAAAATAAAGGACAGAATTGTTTTGGGGAAAGAAATAAATGAAATAAAATCCAAAAATGGTTCTAACTGGTTGGGACAGAATGTTTGGATTGTCCCAAAGAGGAAGGAGGGTTTTTTGGGAGAATTTTACCACAAGAGGCATGGTAAAAACAAGAATGGATCAAAACCAAAGAATAGCCCAAAACCAAAAAGGTTTTCTTTTTAGAAGAAACTAAATCCAAGAAATGCTTTTGAGAAGAAAAACTCAGAAGGGAGGTTTTTAAGAAGGGTTTAAATGACCTTCTTCAAACCAAGCAAGGCTTTTGCTGAAAACAAAAACAACAAAAAAAATTGGAGTGTCACAAGTTCATGATACAACTCGTGTTTATCCTTTGGCTGGAGGTACCCATGCACCTCATCGTGCCCATACTGAAGCCACTGAAAGCACAATTGCTGAAAGGCCTCGGAAGAGATCTCGCATACTCAATGACCGAGAGCTTCTCGTGGCCTTGCATCAGAAACAAGATAAGCATCATTACTGGCTCAAGCATTAGATGCAGAGTCTCTTGGTGGATGTTAATCGCATTCGCAATCTAGCCACCAAGAATGCATTTGTCACTCATGAAACCTGTCGGCGATTGTGGAAGAGTCTGACATTACTTACTCAGTTCTGAAGATGATCTTCTGCAAGATGGCTTCACATAGAGATTCAAATTTGATTCCACTCCTCCCAAGAACGATGTCTTGCGTCGGACTCCTTCACTCGAAGATTCTGAGTACTCCTCCCCAGCGGCAACTGTCCATGCCAGAGTCATCGATGATGAATATGATGCTACTTCACCAACTACCACTTTGGCATGTATCAACACTGCACCAGGCCCCTCCGCACCACCAAACTCCAACAACAACCCTACTCCTCCATCTACTCCTTCTGGGAACGAGTAGATGCTCTATGTCTTCAAACCTTTTTCATCATTACTGACAAAAGGGGGAGAAGCATATGAGTTGATAGTCTTCAAGCGGGTCCTCTTGGGTGGCTGCATTATTGTTGCTAAGTCTTACAACTCTCGTCTTTTGATACATTTGGTTCTCTGAGTTGTAACACTTAAACTTGATGGTCGTCTGCTACTTTATCCGCTATTTTGTGATGCGATGATAAATCCCGCATGAAGTCATTCTGTAGACGTCCATTTTTCAATATGCATATCATTATCTTTGTTACTTGCTTATATGCATAATGCATTGTCTTCACACTTTGATGATGGCCTCCACAAAGCAAAACCTGCCATGTGCATTTGCATTCAAATGCAAATCATTTATATGCACATCTTCAGGGGGAGCCTCGTCTTATGTATGAAGACAATACTCACAACACTAAACTTTCACATACTTTTATCCCCTTTGAAAACTTCAACTAGTTTTTCATCAATCACCAAAAAGGGGGGAGATTATAAGTGCATCTAGTGCCACCCCTAGTTGGTTTTGGAGTATTGACGACAAAGTTGGTTGAGGGACTAATGTGTTTGTGAGAATTGCAGGATAACACTAGTAGTAGTCCCATATTGATTCTGTTTACCTACCATAGATGACCCCTAAAAATGTGTGAAGACATTGAAGACAATGGTGGTCTGTGAAGACATTCACATTGAAGACGATGACAGGAGAAGACATCGCGTGAAGACTATGGAGTGCGAAGACATAGTTGTTTCGTAGTTTCCTTTTCTTCTTTGTTAAGTCATAGGAACCACCGTACTGTTAAGTGGGGTCCAAGTGAACAAAGTCAGAGTGACTGAAGTGATGCTCAACCAAATCCTATGTCTTCGAGCGAAGACAATGAGAGCAAATCTTATCCAGAGCTGGATGAGTCAGCTTTTACTTGTAGCCCAAGTCAAGTTGTCGCGTGTGTTTGAAACCTGACCGTTGGACACGTGTCAATTCCTTAGTGACCCAGGGTCATTTTGGACAAATCAGGTCGGGTTGCCTCCTGGTTATAAATAACCCACCCCCTACACCATAGATTGGTGGTTGCTCAAAGTTTGTGCATGGATTTTGTTGTTTGAGAGCAACCCACCTCCGAAGATTTTGAGAGAGAATCCTTGCGAGGACAAAGCCCAAAACACCCAGAGCCAAAGAGTGTTAGGCATCAGTGAAGTCTTTCTGTCCGTGTGATTTGAAGACTTGTTACACTTGAGGACTATGAATCCTCCAGCCGGTTAGGCGTCGCATTCTGAGCATCCAAGAATCATTGTGGATTGCCGATGAACGAAGTGTGTGAAGGTTTGGAAGTATCCCTTGAAGACTTACCAGAGTGATTGGGCGAGGACTAAGTGTTCTTAGCTCAAGGGGAATAAGGTGAAGACGTGGTGTTCTGAGTTGAATCTCAGCCTCCGTAACCAGATGTACAGTTGTCACAGCAACTGGAACTGGTCCAACAAATCCCTTGTCCTCTCCGAGCAACTGGTTCTATCCTACCTCTCTCAGCTTACTTACAATTTTACTTTGTGAAGTCTTTGCCTACTTGCCTTACCTGTTTGACTTCACTGTGTGAAGACTATTGTCTGTTTGGTTTCATACTATCTTCCATCCTGATCCAATCTACCTTGCGGCTTATAGTCTTCGTGCTTTCACTTCATTGCTTACTTGACTATGGCTTGTCTAGTGTAGTCTACCTTCCGCTGCATATCAATAGGGTCATTTCTATCGTTTGTCTTCGAAACACCCATGTTTTGCAGACTTTCATAAAATTCGCCTATTCACCCACCCACCCCCCTAGTCGAATACTAGCACTTTCACCCTTTATTTCAGTTTTACACATTTATCTAGTGTGATGTTTAAGCATTACCTATGTTCTATTCATTTTTAACAATACCAATTTGAATTGCAATATTTGATGGCTGTTAAGCCTGCTGTCGGTAACATTGCCTTCCATTTTATATCTGCTTTAACAGCATGCTGAAACCAACACGTTCAAGCTATCATTTGGAGATGATTGTCGGTGTCAAAACCGGCTAATCTCGGGTAGGGGGGCCCAAGCTATATGTCTAAAGACCGATGGTAACTATGAACAAAGGACACCGTGTTTAGCCAGGTTCGGTCCCTCTTAATGGAGGTAAAACCCTACTCCTGCTTGATTATATTCGAAGGGTATAGGGGTTACAAGAGTTGATCTACCACGAGATCGAGTTGGCTAACCCTATATTAGCTAGCCTAGCAATATTCACTACAAAAAAATACACTTCCGTGATGATACGTGTTTGTCACAGTAGGTCATGTTTTCTGTCATGCATGTACATCCATGATGATTTTATGACAGAATTAAGATAGTCATACATGTGCTGTCATAGAAGTGTTCCATGACATTACCAAAATTATCATCACAAAAGTATCCACTTCCATGACGATAAATCACGTGTCACAGAAGTGCTTTCATTAAGGGTGAACGACACATGGCATCCACCATAATAGAACGTCGTTAAGCTATCAGGTCCGGTTTTGGATCCGATAACCCGTTAACAGCCCGGATCAATGGGGATTTTCCACGTGTAAAATCATCTCCACGTTGGCACAGGTATCACTCATCCAATGGGCGAGATGCGCCTATGGTATGTTGACACGTGGACCGGCCCAAAAGTGGCCCATAAAGTTTAAATGGGCCGGCCCAACTAAAGGCCCATAAGATTTTGTTTACCATAATGGGCCGGCCTAGCTAAAGGCCCATGAGATTTTGCGGACCATAATGGGCCGGCCCAGCTAAAGGCCCACAAGATTTTGCGGGCCATAATGGGCCGACCTAGCTAAAGGCCCACAAGATTTTGCGGGCCATAATGGGCCGGCCAAGCTAAAGGCCCACAAGATTTTGCGGACCATAATGGGTCGTCCCAGCTAAAGGCCCACGAGATTTCGCCCACCATAATGGGCCGGCCCAGCTGAAGGCCCACAACATTTTGGGGACACTAGTAGGCCGGCCAATTAACAGGCTGCCATGTTTTGGGCCAAATGTCGGCCCATATTTGGTCAGGCCCATTAACAGTCTGCCACATTCAGGGCCTAATAATGGACCATATGAGATCCAGCCCATTAAAAGCCTACCATGTTCTGGGCCAAATTACGGCCAGATCAGGTCCGGCCCTTTAAGAGGATTTAGGCTAAATTATGGCCCATATCAGATTCGGCCTGTCAACTCGATGCTATGCTTTTGGGCCCACTTGCTAAAGGCCCATTTAGTAATTCGTCTTGATATTAGTTTTGGCCTATTAAAGGCATGTGTAACATTTCGGCCCTATATTTATTTCGGCCTGGCTAAAGTCTGTCATATAGTTGGGCCTAACTACGGCACGGTTTGCATCCGGCCTGCTCACAGCCGATAATCTGATTGGGCCAAACAAAGACCGAGACAATTTTGGCCTGTTAAAAGCCCGTGATTTGATTGGCACAATCATGGGCAGGGGTCCATTTTGGGCTGTTGCCGGCCCGTGAGTTGTTCGGCATGTTTCAGGCCCAACCTATTTTTCAGCCTCCTAAAAGCCCATTGAGTTTTCTTGCGAAAAGAGGGTCGGCGGTTTACTCGGCCTATTAAAGTCCCGAATCTACTAGTGGGCCAGTTTACATTTAGGCCTGTTAACAAACCAAGATGACGGGGCCCATGATGCAGATCATACATCGTGATTGCATGACAGCCCGATTATGTACTATAATTTTACGGTTTGGTCGGTTTACTGCGAAGATAGGATATATATATATATATATATATATATATATATATATATATATATATATATATATATATATACAGTAAAATAACTGCAGCATCATGAATAAGAAAAACCTAGACTATACAATAAATAAATTATGGCATATTACATCCACTGGGCATCAAAGTTCGCCACTATGATAATAAAGCACAAGCAGACAGCAGACTACATACACTGGGCATCAAAGATCGCCACCAGTGCAAATAAACACGTCGACAAAATAATATGCAAAACCAACATCACTTCAATAGAGTTCAAGAAAGGTTAGCCCTGCTCGGAAGCTGCAGCGCAAGCAGCTGAGCAAGCTGATGAGACTGCGCTTGTTTAACACTTATATCCTCCTCACTCTAAAAGATAAACAAGCAGACAGATGACAGGTTTTGCACATATAAGTATCAGTGCTGACAATTCATCACATTTCTTACTAATGAATAAAGTGACACGGTTTAAAATTGCATTAACACAATATGGTATTGTTCAGGTCAAGACATGCCAGGAAATGACATTGTGAAGGAGTTGGCAGCTTCACGACACCACTGGATTACAGATCAAGAACTCATAAGTATCAATGGTTAGTGTGCTGTCAATTTATCCCATTTCAGATTGGCAAATAAAGAGACGTTTTAAATAATAGTAGAATGATATGACATTGTTCATATTTAAGACATTGTAGAATATGACATTGTGATGTAGTGGGTAGGTTCACCACACCACTGGATTACGGATCAAGAACAGAAGCATACATGCAGTGCAAAAGAAGATCACTTGCTCTGTATAGTTTAATTTACATGGTATGAAGAAGGAACTTGGTTGTACAACTAAAAACTTAAATTGAGAAGGACAAACTTTTGTTTATGAACTACATAATAAACTTTAAACATGCAATTTGATGCAAACACCAAAACTAAACAGCTGTTGCAGTCATGCCTAACCAAATATACTCAACAAAGTTTGAAGGCTTGAGAAGGACAAACTTACATATTGGTGAAGACAGGCTCTATAAATCCCTTGTCCATGCTGATGGGAGGGGGGATTCAAGAAGTTTACCATAGAATTTTCTTAATAAGCATTGCCTTTATTCTACATTTTGTTAAGAGTAAATATAGATGTGATAATATAAGAAAAAATGTAGAATATTTAAGATAAGATGAAGAGTGATGCTACATAACCAATTAGCTATAAATGTAAGTACAGCGATACAGGCAAAAGGTACAGCCAAGAGCAATGCAGAGCTAAACTTCTTCAGTACCATCGGTGTTATCCAACCTTATGGTAAGAGTAAATATAGATCCGATGTGTAGAAAATGGAGGGCAAAGGAAAATAAGCTGCAGAGTGATGGTACATCAACAACTACCTATCAGTATAAGTACACTGATAAAGGACAGCAAGTACTTACAAGAACAATGCAGAGCTAAAAAAATTCATTGGCATTGGATATATTCTACACTAATGTAACCATTCATACAGATCAGATAATTTGGAGCGAACAATTGATAAGCAAGCTATCATGCATACTGTTGTCACATAATGAACCAGGTATGTATGCAAGTACAGTGATATAGGACAACAGGTACTAACAAGAGCAAAATAGCGGGCAGCATATTTGTGATATCATGTCGTTCTTTTCAAACCAGAATTCTTCTTCGAGCAGATTTCCTACAAAAAAGATCCGTAAGGCACATGCGGAAAAGTAGAAGTTCAAATTGTCATGTGATTTCATAGACAGTGCCTCATCCTGGGAACAATACCAGTGCATAACAAGTTTTTTCAATTCAATGTCTTCTAAATTTAGCACAGGAGACTTCACCGGAAATTCGTTTATAGACTTGCCATCAAAGTGTGATTTCCTCGGGTAAAACCGATACTGCTGCAATGCTTCCTTGAAAAGCACAAGCAAGCTTTGCTCGTCATGACTATCCAGATTGACCCTCGCCTACTTACAACAATGTAATGTAAATCGTTGATGTGTTCAATCAGCAGAAAACAGGAAAATAATAACCATGAATAATAGCACTTACATGTAAGTTGGATAGGAAGATGTGAAAATGGTGTTTGTCTTCACTATAATCTTCCCATGATGGGAATATATACACGTAGTCCCTAACAACATTGAAAGCATTGTCTTTTAAACTGGGAATAACTGGAATGGGGTTCCAATCTGCAGGAATTGGCCGTCTTTACAGTTGGGATAGGTCTTCGGCAGGTGGACTTGCTGTACTTTTTGCTGGAGTGGGATTTTTCTGTGGTACGGCTGGTGCTATGGAACTGAAATTGGTATACCTTTTGCTGGAGTGCAGGTCCTGTGTGGTGGGGCTAGTGGTGTGGCAAGTGAAGTATGGGTACAGTCTGCTGGAGTTGGTCCTACGTTTTGTGTCACTGGTTGTACAGCCAATATAAGTGGGGTGATGTCAGATTTCTCTGGCACCACCATGTTTTTCAAGGACTTTGTTCGTGCTCCTTCAGGTTCGGCAATCACCCACTTCCTTTTTGATGTTTGATGCACAAGAACAGCATTTGAGTGGAAAAACATGGTATGATGACAGATGGAATATGTGTTGATAATGGATGGGCATGGCATCTCGACATATATGATGAGTAAACTAAGCAGATGGCGGTGCAACAAAGTAGAAGAAATGCAAGACAACATATGCAACATACGTGCAATCAATAAAACCTTGCCAAATTAGAACAGGCACCTTGATGGGTGAATAGGACAGGCCATCTGCCTTTGACTCCTCGAAGTTAGAATAGTCATTAGGATCATATTACAATAATCAACAGGTGGGAGCATATGAGTTTCATTGCATCTAGAATGGCACTCAATGCCTTAGTGCCAATTTTGTAAGTCATTGCAGTGTTTAGCTTCAAGAGTGGACTGCTGCTAGTGCGACACAAAGCCGCTACACAAATCATAGTGTAGATATAACAGGAAAACGTAAGCATCAGAGTAAAATCAGCAATGTGGAACTTGCTAGAATATATGTGCTACTATTGCCGGTACGACTAGAAAGGCTTCGGATACCAGCTCTCTCCAAATGAAGGTGTGATACTCTTAATATCAGTGTAACTCTCAAAGGCGACACAGCTCCCCGCATTTCCTTGCTATTCTTATAGGATTCAAGTGAGCAGGCCACTACAAATCCTATTCCTATGTTTACAAAATCCTAAGAATCAAAGAGGCCCAAAGAGTTCAAAGTGTCCATCACAACCGACTGTATAGACCTCTACACTACAAATTCCCTACTCATCTTCACTACAAGGAACATACTGTACTACTATCATACTCCCTCCGTTCCAAAATATAGGTCTTGGTAGAGATTTCCACTATGGATCACATACAGATGTATCCAGATACATTTTAGAGTGTAGATTCTCTCATTTTGCTCCATATGTAGTCCATGGTGGAATCTATACAAATACTTGTATTTAGGAACGGAGAGAGTACTTATTGAAGAAGAACGGAAGAGGAACATGCTAAAGAAGAGAAAGCAGATTTTAGATAATAAAATGTTTGTTGCGCAGTGCCCACACATGATGAACCAGAGCGCATTAAGAATGCAACTCCCTGTTGTCTCTCGACCATTTCAGGCGGTTGGATGAAGATCCTATGTCTCCTAACCCTTCTTCTTCCTCATCTCTGATTCTTCCCATACAGAACACCACACGGGCCGCCGGCTGGACCATCGGCCCCCACTGCCTGTGTTCCTCCGCCACCCCCACCCCCACCCCGCCCCCACCCACATCGAGTTTTCTTTGTTCGGCGAGGCCCCACCATCGCCCCCCACAACCACTGTCCCCACCCGAGCCCCTTCCTTCGCACCGGCGAACTCCAGCGAGCTCTGAAAAATCGACTGACCCAATTTTGAAATTTAGTCTACTGTGATTTAACTAGTGTGGAACATAAAAGGGGAAAAGCATAAGCATTGGGAGTATAGTGTTGAGCGTGCAATGGCGGATCTGAAGGTGCAAACCGGAAAAAGGCAACTTTGCAACCAGTGTTTGCTTTCAACTAGAAAGTAAGTGATGGACAAGAAATCAGAGTAAAGCAGTGGCGATCTATTTTCTTGCTGCAATAAATAAGTTGAGCAGATACGAAAGAGTACCGCCTCTGGTGCGGTGCTGTGCATGCATCTGCTGAGAATTTGACGGTGCTACGGTAGCGATGGATGTCGGCGGCATGGAAGCGGATCTAGGAGGGTAGACGGTGGCGGCGGGGCGCGGTGGACAAGACGATCGTAGGAGTAGCACCGGCAAGGTGGACGACGGCGAGGATGAAGCAAGAGGACGGGATGCAAGGATCCCGGTCCGAAGCCATGGATGAGAGAGGTCGATCTCTTGTAATGGACGACAGCGTCGGGGTATCAGCTCCGGCATGGTGGAGGAGGACGGCGGTGGATGGGGTGGCGGAGGGAGGAGGCTGGGGTGGAGAGGGTGTTTTGGCACCCACGGAGTACGAATGGGGAAATGGAGGTAGAGAGGAAGGGGGAACCATGTCTTCACGGTGCTCTTGTCTCAAATGCGAGGAAATTTACAAACTTAGCCCCCGTTTCAAATTTCCTACATCACAACAATATTAATCGGTTGGAGATAGGACGGTAATCTTGCATACACCAAATATTTGCCGACGAGAGTTTGTTTTTGGCGCCCATCGTGTATGAATAGGGGAGGGAGTCGATTTTGGCCGAGGACACACTGTGTTTTGGCGCTCAGCATGTATGAATCCGGGTGAGAGGCGGTTGTGTCACATTTGAGTGAAATTACAAACCTACCCCTATCAAAACCTATAGAAATCGAGCAGATAGGCTTTGCGTGGCAGGGATAGGCAGTAGTAATTTCCATCTCGCAGATTTTGGTTTCGGGCGGTTACTGCGACTTTCCCCGCTTCATTCAAATTTTTCAGAGTGCACATTTACCATGCCAACTCAATTCGAATCCCGTTTGTTTTCTTTTTTTTGGGCAGGATCCATTTTTGATTGGAATAAAATTCTATATACATCATTTTTATATATATACTTTCAAAAGCACAACAAAGAATTCTGCTCCTTTATATGTATAATATGATTTACAAATACAATGATCTCAAAATCATAAGGTTGAATTCAAAAAATTTAAACCAAATTATGTTCTACTAAAATGTATGGATCAGTAATATCTACATATTAAATAACATAGATGCGCGTGAATTCATATGAGTATGCATGTTTGATAGATCAATTTTAGTTCGAGTATGGATTACATGTATCATCATCTCAAATTCAAGTATTTGACTCCCTTTTATGTTCACTCCTTTCACGCCCATCTCTCCCGCATGCATGATCCTTCATGTAGCTATCACTCTCTTTTCTCCAGCTCACCCGCACGCTCACTTCATGTTTCTCCTATCCTCGCGAACATGGTCTCTCGACGTCTCCCTTGAGAAGTGTCACACTCTCCCTATCATTATACATTACACGTTTTTCATTATCTCTCATGTCTCTACCGTTCTCTGGTATCACTAGGTACCTAAGCTTTCTTTTTCACCACCACACACACACAGTCTCCACTCGTCTTTCAGTTTGTCTTTCTCTCTATGGGATTCTCTCACACACCCTATATGTCTCTATATATGACTCATACCACTAAAATTACTCTCTCTCTCTCTCTCCTGTAGAAACAACATTTGTTGCGGTCTCCTTTTCGTCTCCATCCCAGACTGACATTATTCATTTGTTTACCGATTAGACAAACTCCCCTCCCCCCTCTCTCTTACACACACACAACTCCTGCTTCCACTCCCCTTCTCGACTACCGTCTCTGTCACACACACAAAACTCTCGCTTTCGCACCGCGACTCGTATTTCTCTCACAAACATTTATCGAGTAGCCTCTAGATAGGTTTATACACCTGCGCACTCGTGCTTCCACTATCGCATACATGTCTCTCTCCCGCTCCTTGTATCTATGTAGATTTTTCTTCCCTTCTTGAGACATGCCCTCTCGATCGTGCACGCACACACTATCGCCTCATTTTAAGCTGATACCTCTCGCACACAAACTCTTTGTGTCTTTGTCACACATGCACTCCGTCCTCCTCCTCTCTCCCTCTCTCTCACACACACACATGGGCTTTTTGCAACAACTAGCAAGATGTACATGCGTTGCATGGAACATCAAGATGCATTTGTATGAGTAGTTTATCTTGTGGGAGAAAAGTATGAACGAGGGAAGGCCTTATTTGCAAATGTGGAAAGGGGTGTGGGTATCTTTTTGCAAAATTGCCATAGTTTCCTTCCTATTCGTCAGATATAGAATGGACGGCCTATTGCAGGATGGCAGGCACACGATCATCACCGAATATGCTTTTTGTAAGAGTAGGGATAGAAAACAGAGTTGGTGATGATGGTGGGCCTTCCATCCTGCAGTATAGGTTGTCCAATTTATATCTGACAGATAGGAAGGAAACTATGGCAATTTACCCGCACTCCTCTCCACATTTGCAGATAAGGCCTTCCCTCGTTCATCCTTTTCTCCCAAAGATCTTGATGTTCCATGCAACGCACGAGCATCTTGCTAGTAAGAGTAGAAATTAGACATATACCACTCCTCAAATCTTGAAACCAACAAGATTCCTCCCTTGTCTCATCAAAACCGCCAAAGGAATATATTTTGAGTGAAACATAACATATTTTTAGTGATATTCGTATTTCAAAACTAGACTCTTTTTTCTATCAAATTGGTGAATATGTATTAATCTACTTTGATCATGTGGCAACGCATTGGCACATTGCTAGTAGTTATTATAATTTTTTGGACACCAGACAAACGATGGAGTACATATACGAAGAGAAGAGGCGCACGCACGCAGTCGGTCTCTCGCTGTGTCGCACACATGAGAGTTACGTAAAGGCACCATTAACAAATAAACCCTAAAACCCTAGGTGCATGCTTGCTGCATGCGCGGGTACCGGGTACGTGGTGGAGCGCACCTTTGTAGGAATAGTCAACTCGTGTGATAATTTGATCCTTTGGAGTTGATGGTTGGGACCATAGGTGAATGACTTGGAGGCTGTGGCTCGCCAGTTGCCACAAATCGAGTAGCCACGTTTAAAATATCATTTTTAGAGGGGTTAAGAGTTAAGATTTTCAATGGCGCGTTATAAGTACTAAGTAATTTTTAGAACGATTAGTATGGTGCGAAAATGGAATTCATAACTACTACTACGTACCTCCTTAGCGTATGGTTGTATGGGTTTATGTTGCGAGATATTGAACCTGGTAGTTCTAGGGCAAATACTATGGTTTAGATGTTGGTTTTCAGTAACGAAAATCGGAAGGGGGAAACCCTTCTTTGATGAAAAAAACTACTAGCTCCGTTCTGGTTTACTAGTCCCCATCGTATTTTGGGTCAAAGTTTGTCCATGAATTTTACTTGTAAATGTGAATGGAAAACTAGATTTTGTTATACCCAAACAAAAAAGGACTGGAGGGAGTGATTGCTCTGACACGGACGTGACCTCTCATAGCGCAGGCATTGAACCAGTGCGCGGGCCAAGAGGGCCCCACTCGCTGCAGGCCCGGCTAAACACGCCTCCTTGCCGCATGCAACCGGCTTCAGACTGCCCCGCCTACCTTCATTGAATCCGCGCGTGTGCTGGCAACACGTCCTTCCGTGAGCCGTCCGGCATTTTAGAAAAAAAAATGACCAAAATATAATTAATTACGCATGGTCTTGACTTGTTGTGCTCGCACTGGTAGCAGGAACTAGAGGTTTTTCTTTATTTATAACTCTCCTCACATTTTTTGGCTTTGAAGTGAATCATGGTTGTGGACATTATCTATGAATGTGCAGATATCTGTGAACATGAGTTTGATGCGGAAGTTGAACTTGGAATGTCGGGCTTGCGCGTGAAATATACCATGTCCAATGCTTCGTCTGTTATTGTTTGGAAATTAATTGTTGTTATTACATGACCCAAAAAATATATTTTGTGCCACATCAGTAGATGCACGGACATCACAACAGGCATGCTGACTGGATCAACATTTGAACCTAGCTATTATGAAGGAAATTTTGTATTGACAACAGTTTTAGATAGCAGGAGATGCCTAGCCTGCTCTGCCTCTACTAGCTTATTTCTGGCTTCTTCCATCTCTTCTTTGACTTGGGTGAAGAGAGCATATGATTGCTCTTTTCGCTTCTTCAGGAACTCAGCTACATTCTCAAGGGTTGCTGCATGCTTTCTTTCATCCTTTACTAGAGCCACGAGGACACGAATAGCTGACGACTCCACCTGGCTTGTGTGTAATCCAGCATCATCTGGGAATTTGCACCTTGTATCTAATCCAGCATCATTAGGGAACTGGCACCTTATGTGTAATCCAGCCTCATTTTGGAAACATGATCTCGAGGTTGACCATACTTCCCTCCTTGCAGGAACTGCATCCTGACATGAAGTTACTTCTGTTTTAGATCAATACTCAGAGCAACCCAGATCCATTTAGTAGAAGTCGGATAAACAGGACTCGGAGAAGTGAATTCAAAAGGAAAAAAACAGATTACAAGGTGAGAACACCCACTTCCTACATCAAGCTAAAAACGAAAGCATTAGGACGATTAAGACTCTTCTTATTACACATCAAAGAACACGAGGCTAAGAGAAACAGAAACTACAACATATACACATCGAAGAACACGAGGCTAAACGAAAGTAATTGAAAGGGTGTTACTTACCAAAGCTCGTTTTACAGGTTCGGTGCGGCTCCTCTTTAACTTGCCACGCTCCTTGAAGATGTCCCCAATATCCCGTGTTTGGTCTTCATTGCTCCTCTGCATGTTCACACTCGTGGTTTTAAAATCTCAGCATGGCAATAAAAATATACTACTAGTAATACTCGCGCATCTTGTGGGTAACATTAAAGCACTCGTCTGCCATGTTAGAGCATCTCCAACAGAATTGCAATGCGAGGCGCTTTAGAAAAGCGTTTACAGTGCTGAGATCGAGAAGTAGAGATAGAGAGTAGAGACTAGAGAGTAGAGACTAGAGAGTAGAGGATAGTTCTCAGCACAGATAGATAAAAAATAGATAATTCAACTACTCCTCATCGTCCGACTCCTCCTCGGTGATGTCCTCCTCCGATGTCTGACTGTAGGCGTGAAGATACCGATCATCGTCGGATTCCCAGGGCGATGCTGCTCCTAGCCTCATGTTGAATTGAGCATCCGCTTTTCGCCTATGCTTGTCCTCGCGATAGGCGGCTCGCTCCACCCTCCTCTTCTCCCTTTCTGTCCTCCTTTGCGCATAGAACTCACGCTCGTTGATGATGTCCTGCGGGAAGCATTGGCGCCACAACGCCATGGTTTCCTCATCCATCTCAGTGATGCCAAGACAGTGCTCCCGCCTTCGGTTGTCGCGACGATCCTCGTCGGTGATAATCCACGGCAGAGGTGCGAGCTCCTGTGCCCGCTCCCGCGTCGGCATGTTGGGGAAGTTCAATGTTCTATGAGGCCACCGGAGACGCCATGCCGCCGCGTCGTACACGCGGGCGGCCTCATTGGCGGTGTCGAAATTGCCAAGGCCGAGGCGCATCCCGCGGAACCGGATCTTTGTGGAGAAGCTGCCGGAGGGGTGCGCGCGGATGCCGCGGTATCCCCAAGTTTCCCGGTGACGCAGCGGCATGGTGGCGCAGTGGTGGCGAGGTGAGAAAGAGCAGGGAGAGAGCGGTGGCGAGGCACGAAGTGGGGAGAGAACAGTAGCAAGGCACAGAGTGGTGGGAGGGTGTTGGATTTTATAAAGCGCGCCGGACGCCGCGCGCCAAAACTAGCGCACGCCCGGCCGCTCTTTCCCGCGCGCGCGCGATCCTTTCCCAACGTGCCTGCTATCTCTACTCTCTTCTCTACTGTTATATTTATTTTATATTTAATATTTATCTCTACTTCTCTACTCTCTACTTTTTTTCTCTACTCTTATAAAAAACAGTGTTGGTGATGATGGTGTGCCTGCCATCCTGCAATATAGGCCGTCCGATTTATATCTGACAGATAGGAAGGAAACAATGGCAATTTTGCAAAAAGATACTCACACCCCTCTCCAGATTTGCAAATAAGGCCTTCCCTCGTTCATCCTTTTCTCCCACAAGATAAACTACTCATACAAATGCATCTTGATGTGTGCAATGCATGGGCATCTTGCTAGTTCTAAAAAGCTCTTCGTCATTTGCCACACTACTGGTTGCAGATGAAGAACCTACACAAGCACAGCGTGATACGGGAGCGACGCACAATTACAAGCTGATATTTTGTTGGAAAATGGAGGCTATAACCAATTACTTTTATGGGAACAATAGCAACTAGGAAATTTGAAGGGTATGTATGAACAAAATTGGAACTGCACATGTACTGCTAAGTGATTCAATACACACATTACCAATCGAGGAGGCGAACGATGGTCGCGGCGGCCTCTATGCATCATGGTCGGCAACGGGAGTCAGTTCATTGTCCACTACGGTGGTGCTTCTGTGCTTGGCGTCGGCTTCCAGGAAGCAGATCTGAGACCGTGGAAGACGGTGCCGGGGAAGAGGCTCCGTGTACGACGACGATGGTGGACCGACTCTAGTGCAGCGTATGAGGTCATCAATGAGGCAGATGCACTGTGGTGGACGAGTGCGGCGATGTAGAAGGGGAGGAGCACGAAGGTTGTGGTGTCGTGGAGAAGCCTATTTTGTGGTGGGGATAGAAAATGGGGAGTATTCAGGTGTACTAATCTGGGTGCCGGGGTGGGGTTGGCTGGGTAGGGTGAACCTGAAGTTACGAAAATAGCCCCTACCAAGCATCATCCGTAGGCCTGTTCCGAAGGCTATGATGGTAACTTCCCACTGCTCGAATCAGGGTCGCGGGAGATTTTCTCGCCGACCTCAAAATTGTGTGACACTGAACTCCCCGTGTGGCGTGCTGGGTGATTCGGCTAAGCAACTAGAGAGTAGTACTAGTAACTACTAGTACTCCCTCTATTTTTATTAACTCTACATATTAGGTTTGACCAAAGTCAAACTTCCTAAAGTTTGACCAAGTTTATAGAAAAATATAAACATTTACCATAACAAATATGTATGATGTGAAAGTACATTCAATAATGAATCTAATGGTATTTATTTGTTATTCTATATGTTAATATTTTTTCTTATAAACTTTCTGAGAGTTTGCAAAACTTGACTTTGACCAATGCTGATACGCGGACTTAAATAAAAACGGAGGGAGTACACATTTATTTTCTTAGTTTGTAGTGAATTAATCATTTGTTGAAATTGTGAAATAAATATATTAGGCTACTGACTTCGAATGTAATGGTCTATACAATTCAATAGTTGCAATCATTGTCAAATTCCAAGATGTATACGAGGTTTATAGTACTTCACAACATGCTCAAACTCACATAATCCCAGTCAAATGAGAATCTAAATGCATTTCATAGTTAGTACTTTGTAGGATGCAACAAAACCAACCATAACTCTACATCATCCATTATAAAAGCAACATTTTGAACATATCCCAATGTGTGAATGAAACATGTAGAGAGAGCTTGCGAAGATGGAGCAGGTAGGGCGGGAAAGATTGTATGTATGTGGACGAGAGAGTAGGAGACAAACCTAATAAGAGAGAGAGAGAGAGGAAGAAGTTAGGTCTGTGAGAAAGATGGAGACATGTAATATACGTGAGATGCGTGTGCATACGGATTCTGTACACGTGGAAGGAGAAGAGACAACAGGTTTGATGAGAGAGCTGGAAAAACATGGACGAGTGGGGAAGGATCTCGTGGGTTGAGGGATTGATAATTTTGTGCGGGGGAGAGAGGGATTGGTAATTTTGTGCGGGAGAGAGAGGGTGGGGGGAGGAGTCAGTCAGCCGTCGTCACATCATCCTGCTTCCAAATGGCCGCGCATTCTCTAGCGCAGTGTGGTCACCGTCTTCGATTTCCTTGATGCCCTCTTTGAAGATTGAGGTGTTGTGCATGCTAGGGTGCAG
>NC_041391.1:191484869-191506943 GCF_002162155.2 Triticum dicoccoides | reverse complement strand
TAACCTTGGATGGGGATGGATTGTGTGCTCGGGGGGAGGGTGTGTGTGTGTGTGATGTGTGTGTGTGTGTGTGTGTGTGTGTGTGTGTGTGCGTGTGTGTGTGTGTGTGTGTGTGTGTGTCAGATATTGAGAGAAAACAAACCTAAGGAGAGAAATGTGTGTGTATGTGACGGAAAGCTACATTCTAAACAGGGTATTCACGAAGAGATTGGGTGTGCAAGATTGAGAGCGATGTGCGGACCTTGAGGTGGGCAGGGGCCGGGTGAGGGTGTCAAAATGTGCGCGTTGATGCATGTGTTACATGCGATCGTTGGAGGGATGGATGAATCGAGAGAGATGGTTGTTGTGTTACGGATGCTCCTCTCTCTCTCTCTCTCTCTCACACACACACAAGTAAAATAGAAGACCGTTCTCTCATGTATACACAATGTATCGCCATCTGTCTATGTCTCACTCATGCATGATCATTTGCACATTCACACCTTTCTATGTCTCTATCACACGCACACCGTCTCCACATTGCCCTTCCACCACAACATACATATGGACACATACACACGTTCTCTCTCAGTCACACACAAAAAATCAATATTAAAAAAAACTAGGGCGCACCTAAAACGTCCAAATCCAAATAAACACGAACTGGAGCTAAATTCAAATATATGGAAATATTGTAGCGTCAAGAACTTTTCCAGGAAAAAAAGTTGAGTAATATTCGGGGATTGTTTTCACACACACAAAAAGGTTCTGTGGATGTCCTTCGAGCACGACACGGTGATGCACCGTTCAATCAACCGCGCGGCCGTGGTTCACGCGCTTGCACAGGATTCCGTATCGTGGTTGTGGTAACTAATATAAGCGTTGCCTCAGTCTAATGTTTACGTGTACTAGTACGGGTTTCTTTTAAGTTTGACCAACCCTATATAAAACTAAACTAAGCTCCCATACGCGCACTCATCAATATGCCACTGCCGCCTTTGCGCATGCCAACGCCCTCCTGCTTCGGCCAACAATTTCTCGCCCATCACCACCATGTCGCCACCATCCCTGTGCCATGAAGCCGAAGGCTCGCCCGCTCACGTCGTCTGCAGTCCCTCCTCGCAATGCTGCCACGCTGCCAAGTATGTGAGCAGCTGGTGGAGCCGCGTCTATGCACGCAGCGTACAAAGAGGAGGACGAGCGGGTGCTCTAGCACGCCAGCGAGGAGGAACTAGCGTGTCATTGTCATCTCCGTCCGCGCGGAGGAGGCGCGCATGGTGGTTGTCGCAGTGGAAGCCGGTTGCGCCCGCACTGAGCCCACAAACTGGGTGCGGACACGGAATCTACCTTCAAGACCTTGAATGCCACGTGGATCCTGCAATCTTAACGAGCAATTTGGGTCAATCGACTCTTATGAGCCGTTGGATGCAACATGGATGGCTAGAAGGGATTCTTCAACCTCCGAAATTGATGCACGGTTCATCTTCTCAGCCCGCCACATGCCTAACCGCTTGCCGCCGCCGCCCTGCCCTCCCCTGAACCGCCTTCCACCGCCATGCTCCCCCCCCCCACCCCCGCCATCCGTTTAACCCTGGGCATGATCCATTTTTTTCCGGCGAACTCCATTCCACACCCAACACTCATAAGATAGATCATGGGCACCCTGCCACCCTAATATAGATACTGGGGTAGCTTCTCTGTCGTATTCTTCCTTCGCTCCATTGAAATTCTTTCACAAATCGACTGACCCAAATTATACTACTAGTACGAACGTATTAAGTACAGTAGGAACACGAAGATACGAGCAGTAGTACCAACTACAAGAAGAACAGTAGTAAGACATAGTACTAGTACTATTGTACGTACTAAAGAGTTCAAATAACGAGAAAGAACATAAACATAGTTCTGTTGGGGGCTCAGCACAACACACCCCTGAAAATAAACTAAGCAACTAGTCCGCTTGACACTGCAGTAGAACCAGCATGAGCGATGGCACTGCCACCTTACTCGGAGTCTGAGTCCATGTCCTGGACTTCGTCCTCGTCTCTGTTCCTCTTCCTCTTCGCCGATGCTTCTTTGCTTGAACCGGACACTGGGCTCTGCTTCTTCATCCAACCCTTGTAGATATTTAAATAAAGGTAGGCATCCATTGTTGTGTACAGGATGTGATCTTCATCTAATGTCTTCGACTCCCAAGCATGATGAAACTCATGGTGAGGTTTCTTTAGTTTAGGGTACGAAGGATCAATCATGGTTGCTTCCTGAGAGGAGGACACCAGGCTTGCCTTCTGGAGATCGAAGGGGTTGCCTACAACGAGGCCTATCCAACAGGACATCCTTGTCGTTCCTAAAGTCTACAGTAACAAATTTCACTCTTTTGTCCTTGAGGAAGTTCTTAAAATCCTGGCACTCAACATCGGCATGGCATATGTGGTAGATCAAGCACATGTTATGTACGCAAACCTGGATCACGGCGGGCTTCTTCTTCTCTGCCTCCTTTAGAATCTTCTCTCTTTCCAGGACTGTGGTGCACTCAACATCTAGCCCAGTGACCCACTCATTCGTTGAACTGTTGAACATGCGTAGGAAGCGAGCAAGGCATGCTTTCACTATCGCGGATCCACGTGTGTAGATGACGATGAACTCATCGCTGGTGATGGCTCTAACCTGGTACTCGGCAGCGACCATGGAGATTTGGGAGGCCATGGATTTTGGAGGAGGGTTAGGAGAAGTTGAACTGGTGTAATGTGAAAGGATGGGACGACTGGGAGAAAACTGTTGTAAGGTACAGTACTAGTAGAAGACGGGGATGAGTAGGGCGTGCGAACGGCGTGGGGTTGTTGGCAAGCCTAGTGGATAAACGGCTGCAAGCCCCCAAAGAGTTCTTGAGTACTATGCGGGACCCACTAGATGTCATGTCTACTAGACTCATATCGTAGGCCTGACGGTATAGCTTCTGCCTATTTGCACACCATGTTGGCGCGTGGATGTAACTTCACTTAATTCCATCAACCGCCGCGCCTCCCACGACCTTCACCTCCCTCGCGCGGTCGCGCCCTTTGAGACTTTGACCGACTATAAATGAGCATTTTTTTTGCCTACTCCGCATGCATGATACTCCCTATGGTCCTTTTTACTTCCTTTAACCGTTTGCAAAGTGTTTGACCAAATTTATACTAAAAATATCAATATCTACAATACTGATTATAATGAGTATAAGAACTACGTTTTATAATGAGTATAAAAATATTAATTTGACATTGTGAATGTTGATACATTTTTCTATAAGTTTGGTCAAAGTAGAGGTACATTGACTTCATACAAAACTTAAATGCACAATGCAGACTAGTTCCTCCATCCAGGTGTGTGCCATGTCCCATCTTGTCATCACAACAAGGTTAGCTATTAGAGTACTACTACCTCCCTTCTAGTTTAAAGGGCTCGATTCAAATATTTCACCTACTCTTAGCAAGATTGAGGCGGTGGAATAGTTTTTGTAGTCTGCAAAAGTACTCAACCAATGTTGTCGTTCTTCACAAAAAAATGTGTTTACCAATGCATGCATGAACACTAGTTACTCTAACCCCCCTCTCTTCTTTAATTCTTTGCCACATTAGCATGTTTGTTATTCCCGTGTGCATGATACCAGCTAAGATACCACCATTATGGCCAGCCTTAATCATCGCATGCAATAATTTAGTGCACCTTGAAATATGAACATGTGTGGGGCGTGTATGTTTTTAATGACTTAAGACTATACCTAGCCCGGCATGCAAGACGACTTATTATGCACCGTTCCCCATACCTGCAGGAAGCCCGTTCATCTCCAAATCTTTTCCTCTCCACGCGTGGAAACAATATGCCTGCCAGACTCTCCTTCTCCTTCCGGCGGTCCCACCACTCCACCCCGTGTGGAAAAAATCTGCATGCATGACTCTCCTCCCCCTGCGTTCGTCCAATCTGTTGTGACAAGCAATATTTCCACCCCTTCCCTCCCCTGTAATTTACTCCAACAAATATGCCCACGTAGTTGTTACATTAATCACACAACATATTCTGCAGGACGCTGCTTCAGTTACTTAACTGCAGGTGCATTGGGTCACTGACATATGGGCCCAACAGGGGTCCGGCCCACATGTCAGTGATGCAACTGGACATGCAGTTAAGTCAGTGCAGCTCAGTCCATATCTTACGTAGGTCTGCCATTGTTCGCTATAAATACTGCGCCTCCCACAGCATTCGGAAGAACGCTCACATTCATCGCTATCTCCTCCCCCTCCCTCTCACGTCGACCACCATGGCATCGCCCCTCCCAAGCCCTAGGCACCCCTTGTTGCACCACGCGGGCGGTCACCAGTTGTCATTCCGTTCCTCGCCACCACTAGTCGAGGAGGATACGTCGGTGTTCCACTCCTCGCCGTGATGCATCAAGGTGGACGCGTCAGTGTTCCCAATCTTGCCAGCACGTGCGTCGGAGGATGCGTCGGCTCCCCGCCACGAGGAGAACACCGCGCCGCCCATCAAGCCCCCTAGCCTTGAGGAGCTTTGGAAAGAAATGGATGTCGCGATGTGGGAGGCTTTGGCGCCGGCAGAGCACGCCAAAATAGAGGCGGAGAAGAAGGCCAAGGAAGAGAAGCGCGCCATGGGGCAAGCTGCCTGGCAGGTCTATGTCGTGTCCGAGAGAGTCAGGCAATTGCCTCTTTGGAAGAAGGCTCATGCAAGGGTTGTGAGGGTGGCGGAGGACGCCCGTGCCAAAGCCCTGAGTGCAGTCGGGCCTAAGCGCCTCATCTACGCTTGGTGGTACGTGGACTGGGTGCACGCTTCCAGCGAGGAGGAGTACCTGGTTGCACCAAATCACCACACCGGTGAGATCGCGCTCGCCCGCCAGCAAGCCGCCAATCAGCACCTCGCAAGTTATGAGGCTGAGGAAGAGGCATTGTGTCGGTGCGCTGGGAAACAGCCGCGCACCAGGGCACTCGTGGCGCGCTGCAAGCGCTCCTATGAGCGTCGTGGCTTTTAGGAGGGGTATAATTTAGTTTTGTAAGGTGATCTCATTAGTTTTGGGACGCAAATGATAAATCCCGAACGTTCAGAAATTATTAGCGTCCTTAATTAAGTATGTAAGAGGGAAAGTTTGGAAACCTTGTGTATCCGTATGCATTTTGTAAGTACGTGCATATAGCAGAAACTTTATTATATACTACCGCACCACACGTCTTTGTCTATATATGCTTGCAAACTGTGCTACTCCCTCCGTCTAGGTGAATAAGTCATCTTTGGTTGTGCACCGTGACCAAGAAGGAGGGAAGACTTTATACACCTAGACGGAGGGAGTACTACTATTACTTATGTACGTGCAAATGCACGTTTTAACATTACGATGCAGTTTTTGTAGAAGTAGAAAAACAACACTAGTCAAGCTTGTGAAACGATTCAATGCAAAACAAATGCAAAAATGCTCGTTTAAGTGTTTACTTTTAACTTCCTTCTCTGTGGTTATTTCTCTGTCGTACTTTGTACGGAGTATCTCACTAGTCGGAAAGGCATGCAAATTCCCAAACCACTTCCTACACCATGTATCGAATTTTTTGCCTAACAAGTTGTGCCATGCAATTGGAATTCCAACTTGAGTACTACTACTAGTAGGAGTACCAGGGGCCAGTTCGTTTAGGCTTCTAGATTAGTAGTAATCCCATTACTACTAGCTCCGTCCTGGTTTATTGGTCCCCATTGTAATTTGTGTCAAATTTTGATCATAAATTTAACTAATTAAATGTGTGTGCATGTCACATGCACTAACATTTTATCAGTTAAATCTTTGGTCAAAATTTACCAAAAATTACAATGGTGACGAATAAACCAGGATGGAGGTACTAGTAGTAGTTTAGAAGCCCAAATAAATGAGTGAGGCACCTTAATGTTACTTTCCATTGTGACTAGTCTTATGGGAAAAGCTGGGGAAGAGACGGCTTATTTTTTAAGCCGCCAAAAGAACTAGCCCTAGGAGTAGTAGCTAGGGATACTAGGAGTAGTAGCTAGGGATCGAGAGTGCGAGATGAACAAGAGAAAGTAAATGCAGAGAGAGAAATGCAAAAAAGACAGAGGGATGTGATGGTTGCTTGTCCGTTTATTTTACCAGGCCACTTATTACTGGCAGTGGTTGGGTTTTGTGATATGAAGGCTTTACTGCTGCGCCACGAGCAGGGTGAGACTCCCATGCAGCGCCGCCCTCTACACTTGTACTACATCGGTCGTGGTTTATTAGTCCCCCATTGAATTTGACTAAAGCTTTAACTGACAAAATGTTAGTGCATGTCAACAAAAACTATATTGTTGGATTCGTATTTGAACATAGTTTTCAATGATAGAATTTTAGGTGACATGCATCAGGATTTATCATCCTATATATAATGTTAGTTCAATTTTTGGTCGTACTAATCTATAGTAAGGTGCCCGTGCGTTGCAAGGAAGAGTGAAATGCATTGATCGGGGAGTTGTTTATGTTGACAAAGGATGTGGGGGTTATCTCATGTGTAACGGGTATCGATAGGTTTCTTCGGATATTATTTCATCTCTAGAGCTCACAAACATCTGGGTGAAATAGATAAAAAGGTATCTTTTGCAAACAAAAGCGTTCAACTATTCAACCTGCATCCAAAACTTGTGAAGAAATAACAGTTATTGTGCTTTGCAAGAAATGATCTTTAAGAATCAGTTTTTGAGTATCGATTGTTATACATGTTGGCTACAGATGACATGGCACTTTCTTATAGTCAATAGTTGGCTATACTATTAAGTATTAACCATGCCCTTATACACCTAGGCGGAGGGATTAAATCGGGATGACTTGGAAGGGGGCAGAGGAGATGTAAGAAATGGTTCATAGTAAATCTTTCACCAGTATTATAGTAAAAATTCATACATGGAATATTCTAGACTAAACCATAAACGGATACACTTTATTCATGCGCGATACTCCAATAGAGCAAGATCTTGCATGGAAGTCTCCACATGCTTAGACAGCGGATTACATTGAGCGAAGACTAATGATCAACATTTAACTTGATAATGCATATGTCCAGGTGAGCCTCCTTGGAGTCCCCGTGCACCGCGTTGGGGGGTAAATAATACCATGCATCTTCCATGTCCACATCGGCGGGAAGGTCCCAGCTCTGCAGAGTCCTAGTCAGTTTGATGTAGCCGGTGTCGCCGCCCACGTAACTCGGAGGGGTAGTAACAGTGAGCACGCACCCGTACATCGGCCTCGTGTCAGTTTTAGTGTCAGCGGCGTCGATCCTGATACACACTACAGAGATGGGGCGGCGGCCTGCGCGGGCCTCGCCGGTGCCCACGATCAAGAGGAAGACGCTGTCGTCCTCCTCCGAGACTAGCAGGCGGCGGTGATTCTCCAGCGACGCCGGCACGGTGAACGGGTAGCACGTCTGGTACTTGATGTTCTCCGCCAAGGGCTAGTAGTGACCGTTGCACGCATCTGTGAGGTGATGCACGATTTCCGCCGGCGAGCCCCAAAAACGGCATCGGGCACTCATAGCAGTAGATGAAGGGCTCCTTGGAGGCGTCGACCAGGCTGTCCATGAAACGGGAGTGGCTATAGGGGACAATGCGCCAGTTGAATATATGAGCAAGTTACTACGAGATTTAATCTGAATAAGCACAAAATAAATCATGACGGCTATAGCAGAGATTAAACTAATCATGTGGACTAGCATAGTAGATGAACAGATAGAATCTAGTAGGATACAGAGTAGAAACATAAAATCTACCATGATTTCAAACAGGAAGGATAGAAACACATACGGTGCAATGGGAGCAGCACCGTCAGCATTGAGGTTGTCTCCCATGTCGTTGAGGAAGAGGTTGCCAAGGTCGGGGAAGAAGTCATCGTCGGTGAAGTCGTGGCCGCTAGCAGTCGCGAGAGTGCGCTCCCCAAATTTCAACAGCACCCGCCGAATGGAGCACGGGAGGGAGTGGCTATAGGGGACATTGCAGCCGTCGAATGGAGCGCAGGAGTAGCACACGAAGCAGTAGATGGTGCTCCTCCCTAAGTCTCTATCTCTACTCTTATCTCTATCTCTACTACTCTTCTTTGTTTTTTATAACAAATCGAATAGGACAGCGTCGTCCGCTGCACGCCCGGCTAAACACGCCTCCTCGCCTCCATCATCACCAACTGAGTCTTTTATAGGATTAGGAGTAGAGAAAAAACCAAGTTGGTGATGATGGTGTGCCATTCAATGCACGGGCATCTTGCTAATTGTTTTGCATATAATTCCAAACACCACGTAGACACGGTCTTTGACCATTTTACAACTATGTTAGTACCATTGTTAGTGGTTAGTCGGTGCAAGTTATAGCCCCGGGTGTTATAACCTTTTTTTAGTAGTGATATCTGGCGATTGTTCGGCACGAGCTCAATCCTGGCGAATCCGACGTAACCGTCAGATTTCCATCCGACCGTGGCTTGTTTTTAAGCCATAGTATTTGACAAAACTGCCACCCTTACACACGTACTGTAACTGTGTCGCGGGCGTTTGTAACTGCCATGTCTCCCACGAACGTTTGCTGGGGATTGGAGTTAGCACCGATGGCAGTTCGTAGTCGTTCCATGCTCGGGCATTGAAGTTTGTAACTATTTTAGATTAGAATATACTCCTCCTCCAGTGCTAGTAGTAGAGCAGAGTCCTACTCCACTACTACTCTACTCAAGCATTTTAGGGCATAGTAGTAGGTACTGTGATCACTCAAGCAAGTTGTCTGACTTTGATATGACCCTACACTGCTGGTATGTGTCTCGTAAGTCAAGCGGCATGTTGTAGTCACCATCACCTGTCCACTTCCTGCAGCACATATTCGCTTCTCCATCTTTGTCCGCACATAAATCTCGTCCAATCTTCCATCCCCGCTAAGGCGCCTCACCCCCTTGTCCGAAACCCAAGCACTAACAATGGCAGAACCGAGCAGCGTCCGCCAAAAGAGTGGCTGGAATTCACTCCCCACAGAGGTAATCAAGCTCATTGTTTCACATGTGGACAATCTCAGTACCATGCCGCTCGCCGCGTGCTCGTTGAGGCTGTATCATTTACTCAAAGCCCTCAGGCCAGATCTTTTTAAGCCAGCTCCTTGCTTGATGATGCCACCTGATCTTTAGAAATGGCGTGTCATGCAACATAACGATCGTAGGGTGGCGAGCATCAACCCCCTTGACTACGATCCGATCCTCGTCACCCTCAACTACATTAACGGTATGTACTGGGTCGGCATGAACACGTCTTGGATGGTGCTCGTCGACGGTCGCGGCAGCTGGATGCTCATGGAGGTCTACACCCAGCAATTGATCCCCCTTCCTTCATTTAACACTGCACTGCTTTGGCACCGTGGCGCAAAATACTCGGAATCTTACAGTAGCCAACATGATACCAAGTTTGATTTGCCCAAGGTTGTAATCTGCCATGTGCCCACAAGATCTGTGAATTATAAAGACTTCAGGCTAATTGCGTTCTTCAACCGTGATCTCACCAATCTGACAGGTCACTGCGATAAGTGGATAAATCTGCACGTCCATCGCAGGATCATACATCCTCCATGGTTCTCTAATGCCATTGAACACAAGGGCTTCATTTACACTGTCGACTCCTTCTATGGATGGATGTATTGCTGGCCTACTCCAGTCATCGCTACAAACGGCTGTTACAGCAGTATGTTACTTTCCTATGATATCATGATGGCTTGCTTATATTACTATCAACATTTACTGAAAAAATATTCATGCTCATAACATGATGTTCTTAAGATTGACTACATTAAGAGACCTTTTTTATTTGAGTCCAACTTGATATGATGTTGTAGGTCGCCTAGTGTCCCTACCCTTCCTAATCCCAGAACCTTTCAAAGAAAAGCGGCATGGCAGTTGCAGGTGGTTCCTGGCTCGATCAGACGATGGTGAACGATTCATGATCGTTCGCACATACCGGACGTGGTGTTTCGCGGAATACAATCACAGTCACTGCAAGGTCTTTGAGCAGGATCCCAGCTTCTCTGGGCCTTGAGGAATTTTTGACTGGAGGATGGTAAGTAGCCTTGGTACACGCTCTCTATTTGTCGGACTAAATTATCCGATTAACCAGGAGATAACCGACGGGAAGGATCATGACGGCAGTGCGGTTTCGTTCATCAGGCAAAACTGTATGTACACAGCATACCATGCATCTCTACATGCACCATACCCTGATATGTGCCGCCACGCTCTGCGGCCCAAAGTAGGAGAGAGGTTCACAAGTATCATACTTCGACCTGCTGGCTGGAGTTTCCCCCGTCAGGCACCCATCTGGTTCAAGCCGTCAGCCAATCTCCACAACTTAATAAATAGTAACATCTAACTGAGCCAGGTAGTTAGATGCGTACACTTGGTGTGGTAGGATCTTTATTTAGTTTGATGCATACACATGTTCTTTTTTGGTAGCCCTTTTGTAAAGATGGCTGATGTTTGGTTTCGAAGAGAGAGTTGCGTCTTTACTCTTCTGGCCTGCTTAGTGCTTCTGTTGCACCCCAGCCCTAGTTGCTGCTGCTGCTATTTTCAATGTACAATCAGTAGTATATTTCGTTTGTTGGTTGACTAAATGTGTTGTTAGAACGACAAACACAATGTTTTGGAAGTCGTTGCACGGTCTGATCCTTTAGTGCCTCGTACCTACACAGCGCATACTATTTTTCGTACGGAACACATTTTCCACTTGTTGATAACATGCAGCCCACTGATGAAGGCCCAATAAAGGAGCCCATAATTAACTGGAAGGGAGGCTCTCACATGAATCTGGCCCAGGTACATGCTCATGGTCCCCTAAACATAAATAAGTAAATAAATAAATAAAGCTAAATGCTCATGCACCAGTTCTTTAAATTCATGATTTAATAGGAGGATATTATTTCCTATGATAGTGTCGTTAGATTCAGTCGATATTATTCTTAGGCAAAGATAGCGACCAGTCTTCTTTCTCCCAGCATTTTCTTCCTGCAACCAGCGGACCCATGCAAATCGTAGTCAATGTCATAAATAGTTCCGGTCCATTTTTATTTTTCAATAAGAATGTCCAACCCAGCCCAGCACATTGGCGATAGCACTTTATCCTCCGCATTGGTGCGCTCGCCGCGGCGCCGCCGACCGGCCTTGTCAACATAGTTTTTTTCGAAATGGTCCCTGTCAACATAGTGAATCGGGAGAGGACTGTAGTTGTGAGTATGACAGTACGGACCCACCAGGTCCACTCCCGAACACAAGCAAGCGCCTCTTTTACTACTCAGATGAACCCCTCATTTTTTTACTCTAATCCACCCTGCTGATATCTGGGACCCACATCATTTTCAACGTATAGTCAATTAACGACATAATTGCACAACTTTTTTTTGAGTAGTAATTCGGAGGAGCAGGCTATAAACTGGGTTGTGCGGTCTCTGTGGCCCATCTAACAACATGACCAGCCCAATAGTTTTTTCTGTGGGAAAATAGGTAGCCCAATATTTCTTTTTGAAGAATACCCAAGCTAGGCCTATTTGTTTTCTCCGACTTACTCAGCTGCAAATCTTTCAAGACGAGGAGGGATGCATTCCGGCCTGGCCAAAGAGTATGGTCAGTGTCTGTTAAAAGTAATATCAAAGGGGTTGAAAATTCCAAAAAAATTATAGCAAATGGGATATTAGGTTCTTTTTTTGTTTTTGTTCTTCACTGATATTTTATACTCCCTCCGTCCCAAAATTCTTGTCTTAGATTAGTCTAGATACGGATGTATCTAATACCAAAACGTGACTTGATACATCCGTATTTAGACAAATCTAAGACAAGAATTTTGGGACGGAGGGATTATTTCATTGGATTTAACATGACATAGTACTAATTTATTTTTAAATTTGTTTTAGTATCGCTACTAATTTTTGGATTAAGAATATTTTGTTCCCCAGCAAAAATTTGCGAATTTTCAAAATTTTGCACATATTTAGTTAAATTTTTAAACACTGGTACTGACCAGAAAATGGAGAACAATTCTAAAAATGGAATATGGGCTGGAATAAATTCCATATGAATTAGAAAATGAGTAAAATTATAAAAATAATAGCAAATGGGTTGTACACGCCACAGATTTCGAGGCTGACTTGTTTACGCAAGGCTTTGTCAGTCAACACACGATTCTAGCAGTAGTGACTGTTGGATGTCCATCCAACGGTCGATGAGGGAGTCCTGGATTAGGGGGTGTCCGGATGGATGGACTATGACCTTTGGCCGGACTCCCGGACTATGAAGATACAATCCTTGGCGTGGAAGGCAAGCTTGGCGATACGATATGAAGATCTCCTCCCATTGTAACCGACTCTGTGTAACCCTAGCCCTCTCGGGTGTCTATATAAACCGGAGAGTTTTAGTCCGTAGGACGAACAACAATCATACCATAGGCTAGCTTCTAGGGTTTAGCCTCTCTGATCTCGTGGTAGATCCACTCTTGTACTACCCATATCATCAATATTAATCAAGCAGGAGTAGGGTTTTACCTCCATCGAGAGGGCCCGAACCTGGGTAAAAACATCGTGTCCCTTGTCTCCTGTTACCATCCGCCTAGACGCACGGTTCGGGACCCCCTACCCGAGATCCGCCGATTTTGACACCGACATTGGTGCTTTCATTGAGAGTTCCTCTATGTCATCACCTTTAGGCCCGATGGCTTCTTCGATCATCAACCACGACGCAGTCCAGGGTGAGACTTTTCTCCCCGGACAGATCTTCGTATTCGGCAGCTTCACACTGCGGGCCAACTCGCTTGGCCATCTGGAGCAGATCGAAAGCTACGCCCCTGGCCATCAGGTCAGGTTTGGAAGCTTAAATTACATGGCCGACATCCACGGGGACTTGAACTTCGATGGATTCGAGCCACGGCCGAGCGTGCCGCACTGTCCCGATGGGCATGATCTAACTCTGCCGCCGGACAGCGCCCAAAGTGCCGCTCAGGTGTCAGCTCCGATCATTAGCTCGGAGCCGACTGCGCTAGCCGGGGATGGACGGTTGGACGCCACCCCGGGAGCCGCAATCTCTACAGCGATAGAGCCGAATACCAGCCTAGCCCTTTGCAAGGCCCGTGACTCCAAGGTGCCGGACTCCGCTCCGGACTCCGTATATTCCGCACCTCTTCCGATCGAACCCGATTGGGCTCCGATCATGGAGTTCACCGCCACGGACGTCTTTCAGCACTCGCCCTTTGGTGATATCCTGAATTCACTAAAGTCTCTCTCTTTGTCAGGAGAGCCCTGGCCGGATTACGGTCAGCATGGTTGGGATGCAGACGACGAAGAAATTCGAAACCCACCCACCACCCACTTCGTAGCCACTGTCGACGATTTAACCGACATGCTCGACTTCGACTCCGAAGACATCGACGGTATGGACGCGGACAAAGGAGACGACCAAGAACCAGCACCTATAGGGAACTGGAAAGCCACCTCGTCATATGACATATACATGGTGGACACCCCCAAAGAAGGGGATGGCGATGAAAAAATGGAGGACGACCCCTCCAAGAAGCAGCCCAAGCGCCGACGTCAGCGGCGCCGCTCTAAATCCTGCCAAAGCAAAAACGGCGATTCCGGCACCGGAGATAACAACACGCCGGACAGTGCCGAAGACAACCCCCTCCAACAGGATTCAGTGCAGGAGGACGAAGGAGCCAGCCCTCATGAGAGAGCGGCCGACAGAGAGGTCGAGGACGACAATTATATGCCTCCCTCCGAAGACGAGGCAAGCCTCGACGACGATGAATTCGTCGTGCCAGAGGATCCCGTCGAACAAGAGCATTTCAAACGCAGGCTTATGGCCACGGCAAGCAGCCTCAAGAAAAAACAGCAGCAGCTTAGAGCTGACCAAGACTTGCTAGCCGACATATGGACCGAAGTCCTGGCGGCCAAAGAGTATAAACTCGAACGCCCCTCCAAGAGCTACCCAAAGCACAGGCTGCTACCCCAACTTGAGGAGGAAGCAACTAAACCTACATCACCAGCGTACGATGCGCCCGATCGGCCACCCTGTGGCCGCGACAAAGAGGCCTTTAGGCCCTCGACCCAAGCCGCACCCCGGCACCGCTCAAAACATACCAGATTGCAGGGAGACGCAATAGACCTGCGAGACATATTGGAGAATAAGGCAAGGCAAACAAGATTGATCTACGGATCGCGTGGGTGCCCCACTTCACGTGACGATAACCGTCATGCCGGATATGATAAATACGGCCAGGCCGAATACAACAGACCAAGCTCATCCGACCTGCGTCGTGAAATAGCCCAGTACAGGGGCGTCGCACACCCACTATGCTTCACAGACGAAGTAATGGATCATCAAATCCCTGAGGGCTTTAAACCCGTAAACATCGAATCATATGATGGCACAACAGATCCCGCGGTATGGATCGAGGATTATCTCCTTCATATCCACATGGCCCGTGGTGATGATCTACACGCCATCAAATACCTCCCGCTCAAGCTTAAAGGACCAGCTCCACATTGGCTTAACAGCCTGCCAGCAGAGTCAATTAGTTGCTGGGAGGACCTGGAATCCGCATTCCTTGACAACTTCCAGGGCACTTATGTGCGACCACCAGACACCGATGACCTAAGCCACATAATCTAGCAGCCAGAGGAATCGGCCAGACAATTCTGGACACGGTTCCTAACCAAGAAAAATCAAATAGTCGACTTTCTGGATGCCGAGGCCCTTGCAGCCTTCAGGCACAACATCCGAGACGAATGGCTTGCCCGGCACCTAGGACAGGAAAAGCCGAAATCTATGGCAGCCCTCACGACACTCATGACCCGCTTTTGTGCGGGAGAAGACAGCTGGCTAGCTTGTAGCAATAACATAACCAAGAGCCCTGGCGATTCGGATACCAAGGACAGCAATGGCAGGTCACGTCGCAACAAGCACAAGCGCCGCATTAACGGCAACAATACTGAAGATACGGCAGTCAATGCCGGATTCAGAGGCTCTAAACCCGATCAGCGGAAGAAGCCATTCAAGAGAAACCCTCTGGGCCCATCCAGTTTAGACCAGATACTCGATCGCTCGTGCCAGATACACGGCACCCCCGAACAACCAGCCAACCACACCAACAGGGATTGTTGGGTGTTCAAGCAGGCAAGCAAGTTAAGTGCTGAAACCAGAGACAAGGAGCTGCATAGCGATGATGAGGAGGAGCCCCGGCCACCGAACAACAGAGGATAGAAGGGATTCCCCCCGCAAGTGCGGACGGTGAACATGATATACACAACCCACATCCCCAAAAGGGAGCGGAAGCATGCTCTCAAGGACGTCTATGCGTTGGAGCCAGTCGCCCCGAAGTTCAACCCATGGTCCTCCTGCCCGATCACTTTTGATCGAAGGGACCACCCCACTAGCATCCGTCACGGCGGATTCGCCGCATTGGTCCTAGACCCAATTATCGACGGATTTCACCTCACCAGAGTCCTAATGGACGGCGGCAGCAGCCTGAACCTGCTTTATCAGGATACAGTGCGAAAAATGGGTATAGATCCCTCAAGGATTAAACCCACAAAGACAACCTTTAAAGGCGTCATACCAGGTGTAGAAGCCAGCTGTAGAGGCTCGGTTACACTCGAAGTGGTCTTCGGATCCCTGGATAATTTCCGAAGCGAAGAGTTAATCTTTGACATAGTCCCATTCCGCAGTGGCTATCATGCCCTGCTCGGACGAACCGCATTTGCAAAATTCAATGCGGTGCCGCACTACGCATATCTCAAGCTCAAAATGCCAGGACCTCGCAGAGTCATCACGGTAAATGGAAACACCGAACGCTCTCTCCGAACGGAGGAGCACACGGCGGCTCTGGCGGCGGAAGTACAGAGTAGCCTCTCAAGGCAATTCTCCAATCCAGGTGTTAAACGTCCGAACAACGTCAAGCGAGCCCGAAGTAACCTACAACAAATCTGGCTGGCACGTTCCGAGCAAGCATAGCAGTGCGGCCCCAACCCCAGCCCTCGCCAGATGGTGATATCGGTACCACGCGTACATAATTACGCCTTAGAGATACCATGGGCATAAGGGGAGGGGCACAACTACGGCACGCCCAGAATGTGGCTCAACCGCACTTAGGGGCTCCCTATTCCGCCGTTTTTCTTTTTTTCTACACTTTCAGGACCCAACTATTCAGAAGGCCTGTCCGGCAATACACTCACCGAACACATGATGCAACAGCCAGGGAGAGAACAAGCCGCGTCAAATGTCCAGGTGGTCTCTATAACGAGCTTAATACCTGTTTTACTTAAAGTCCCAGAGCTTGCCCCTGGAGGGGGACATGTCCAATAATCCCATCTCTTGCTTATCGCACTATTTTTATCGTTATGCTTTCATAGCAGCCCTTTTTTAATAAACAATACATAGCTCTTATCTATTATTGTACTCATCTATTTTTTATATACAAATATGTTTAGTCATGACATTATGCAACCGTACACTTTGGTACGGCCAATACACCAGGGGCTTAAGCACCCTATAACATGGTGTGAGAAGACCAAACACTCTCATGAGTGCGGCACCCCGAACTTATAGCACTATATGCATCGGCTCCGAATCATGTCTTGGGTCAATAGTTGGGTTTGCCGGCTCCCATGTTTTGGTACCTTACGTTCCGCAATGTTGGCTAAGGTAGCGCTGGGAGAACTACTGCGATTGTGCCCCAGTTGAGTTGGGTTAACACCTCAGTAGAGAAAGCTAAAACTGACCGTCATGATAGTGCGAGAGACCGGTCGTTGTTCGCGAGGTTTTTCGAGTCCTTAAAGACTTATGCCGCTTAGAGCGAGGAGCCGGACTTATCCGGCCTAGGCGTGGATAGCGCCCCGAACTCGGTCTTCCGAATACTAGGGGCTTCGCCGAAATTTAAAATTATAGAATTCTATGGCTAAGTGAGAGTGATAAAGCATTATAAGTCCGACGGCCTGGTTCGTTGTGCTGAGCGCCTCCCTAGATGGACCCAAGAATGGGAACAAGAGCGCTCAGGTTTATCTCGAACACCCCAGCACTCGTAGCATGGGGGTAGAAGCCAACGACTTGCATCTCTCAGATTTGATAAACGGCCGCACAGAAGGTAATATTTTAAATTAATAAAGCGTTGCTTAACGCATATGAACAAAGTTTTCAGCGTACAGGATAACAGATGTGAGTCTACTCAAAAATTACATCTTTGGGGCATTCGTCCGCTATAAGGCGGGCACCCTTCAGGACGCCCTTATAATACATCTCGGGCGTGCGATACTCCTTGCCCAGCGGTGGCGCGTCCGTCAAAAGCTTCTCAGCGTCCAGCTTGCCCCAGTGCACTTTAGCACGGGCAAGGGCCCGACGGGCACCTTCGATACAGACGGAGCGCTTGATGACCTCAATCCACGGACACGCGTCCACCAGACGCCGCACCAGACCGAAGTAGCTCCCAGGCATGGCTTCTCTAGGCCACAGCCGAACTATGAGGCCCTTCATGGCCTGTTCGGCCACCTTGTGGAGCTCGACCAGCTGCTTCAGCTGGTCGCTCAGGGGCACCGGATGTTCGGCCTCAGCATACTGAGACCAAAACACCTTTTCTGCCCAGCTCCCCTCTTCGGCTCGGTAGGATGCGGCAGCATCAGACACGCTACGGGGCAGATCGGCGAACGCTCCTGGAGAGCTCCGGATTCGGGTAAGTAACAGATAATTTACTTTTATATTCTTGCTTTGCATAAAGAATGCCTTACCCGCCGCTATCTTCTTCATTGCCTCGATCTCCTGGAGGGCCTTCTGGGCTTCGGCCTTAGCGGTCTTGGCACTCTCAAGAGCCAAGGCGAGCTCGGACTCTCGAGTCTTCGAGTCACGCTCCAAACTCTCGTGTTTTTCCATGAGAGCCTAGAGCTCTTGCCGCACCTCCGCCACCCGCGCCTCCTGCTTCTCTCGCTCGGTGCGCTCCAAGGCCGCACTATTTTCGGCCTTGGAGACCGCCTCCTTCAGGGTCGCCACCTCGGCCGTGGCCCCTGCAACATTTACGTTGGTCCTGTCATTATTGGCAACCAAGTATTTCTATATACATTTACATGCGGTATTACATACCCTCCTTGTCCTCGAGCTGCTTCTTGGCACGGCCGAGCTCGTTCTTGGACCGCTCGAGGTTCTCCTTCAATGCATTGACCTCCGCAGTCAGTGCGGCAGAGGTCAGCAGCGCAGCCTACATTCCCATATTGACATATTTTTGTTAGACTCCTGCGTATATCTTTTTAGATCCTCAGCTCGGCTTTTCTTTCCGAACGCCGAACTGAGCATCAGGGGCTACTGTCTATGCGGTAACATTTTTATATGTTTTCGAACACATACCTCAAAGCCTGTTAACAGACTTGTGCAGGCTTCTGTCAGCCCACTCTTGGCGGACTGAACCTTTTGAATCACGGCACTCATAACAGTGCGGTGTTCCTCGTCGATGGAGGCGCCGTTAAGCACCTCCAGCAAATTGTCCGGCGCCTCCGGATGGACGGAGGTCGCCGGTGTCGTAGGCTTGCCCTTCTTATGAAGGCGCCGCCTGTCGAACTCCCGAACCGTTGATGGTTCCGGAGCAATGTCCGGCCCGGGGCCAGACTTGGATCCCTTCGGAGCTTTATCCCCTTTGGGCCTGGAGTCCGGGAGGTCGCCTTGCGGCGCCTCCAGGACCACCTCCTCCTGGTTTAGTCCCTTTCGGGACTCCACCTCGGCGTCGTCCGCAGGGAGAGGGGAGGAGGCCGTCGGAAGTGAGGCACTATTCACATCCAACGAATCCAAGGAGCCGCTCGTCGAATCGTCGAGCTGAGCCTTGGGCGGACTTCATGATCAAATTCGGCGTCAGAAAATGCCAAATAATGGAGGAGCGCCATAAGTTATTCGGATATCCGGATGCTTACGATTTTGCCGGGGGCTTGACCCTGGATGGCCATTCCTCCCCGCCGTCTTCGGCATCGGAGGTGTAGTCCGAAAGGAGGGTTTTCCCCTTCTTGGACCCTCCGGCATCCCCAGTTGGGGCGGCCTTCCTTTTCTTTCCTTCCCCCGTTGGAGGGGGAGAGTCTTCTTCTTCCTCCTCCTCCTCGTCCTCAGAGGCGGAGGGTGCTTCGGGGTTGTCCAGCGATGAATCCGACACCACCAGGCGCCGGGAACTCTTTCGGGTCCCCGTGGCCTTCTTCTTGGCCTTCTTCTCTGGCACCACGTGAGGTGCCGGAACCAGCAGCTTCGTCAAGCGAGCGTCCGCTGTGTCTTTGGGCAAGGGAGCCGGACAGTTGATCTGTCCGGCCTTCTTCTACCAGTCCTGTTAAAGAGATGGGGGTTTAGATCCCGCATAGAATTAAATCTATGAAAAACAAATACCCCGTAAAGGGAAAATTAGGCTCACCGCGCTGGCTTGGCGCTTGGCGCAGAATCCGCGATCCTCGGTGACAGGAGGGGAGACCTCGAAGCTCCTGAATAGCACCTTCCAGGCATCCTCGTGCTTTGTGTCGAAGAGCCGGGACAGGGACTGGTGCTGAGCCGGGTCGAACTCCCACAAGCTGAAAGCCCGTCGTTGACACGGGAGAATCCGGCGGAAGAGCATGACCTGGACTATGGTGACAAGTTTAACCCTCCGGCCGATCAGGTCTTTGATGCAGGTTTGAAGTCCGGTCACTTCTGCCGAATTACCCCACAACAGGCCCGTCTCTTTCCAAGATGTGAGCTGTGTGGGGATGCCAGATCAGAATTCGGGGGCCGCTGCCCATTCTGGGTCACGCGGCTCGGTGATATAGAACCACCCCGATTACCACCCTTTGATGGTCTCTATGAAGGCGACCTCGAGCCATGTAACGTTGGCTATCTTGCCCACCATGGCACCTCCGCACTCCGCTTGGCGGCCGCCCACGTCCTTCGGCTTGACGCTGAAGATCTTCAGCCATAGGCCAAAGTGAGGCTGGATGCGGAGGAAGGCCTCGCACACGACGATGAACGCCGAGATGTTGAGGATGAAGTTCGGGGCCAGATCATGGAAGTCCAGGCCGTAGTAGAACATGAGCCCCCGGACGAACGGGTGAAGAGGAAAACCTAGTCCGCAGAGGAAATGGGGAAGAAAAACAACCCTCTCATGGGGCCTGGGGGTGGGGATGAGTTGCCCCACATCTGGAAGCCGGTGCTCCATGTTGTCAGACAGGTATCTGGCCTTCCTTGGCTTTTTGATTTGCCCCTCCGTGACGGAGGAGGCCATCCATCTACCTCCCGCTCCGAACATGGTTGGAGAAGGTTGAGGTGGGAAGTGCGGGCTTGGGCGTTGGAGCTCGAGCGCACAGGGATGAATAAGCAAAGGAGGAAGAAGGCGTAAATGGAAAGGGTAGATTCTTATCCCCTTATATGGGCGGCCGAAACTACGAGCCCCCACCGGCCTAATAAAACTCGCTTATCTCCCAAGCGCCACGGTTAATGGCGTGGTTGGGTTACCCACGCCCGTATTGATGAGAATCCCGGAATAAGGGGACACAATCTCTGCTTTGACAAGACGTGCCAAGGAAACCGCCTCGCTAAACGCGCTGAGGTGGAACAGTAAAACGATTCGAATAAAGGCCTGGCCATGACGTGACGTCACGCTGCGGAATACGTCAGCAGATTAGATTTGTGCAAATATTATTCTCTCTACGGTGGCATGTGGAACTTATTTTGCAGAGCCGGACACTATCCTTGTGTTCAACATCTTCTATGAAGTATTCGGAGGAGGAACCCGTCTTGCAATGTCGAAGACAATTTGCGCGCCGGACTTGTCATCATTGAAGCCTGGTTCAGGGGCTACTGAGGGAGTCCTGGATTAGGGGGTGTCCGGATGGCCGAACTATGACCTTTGGCTGGACTCCCAGACTATGAAGATACAAGATTGAAGACTCTGTCCCGTGTCCGGATGGGACTTTCCTTGGCGTGGAAGGCAAGCTTGGTGATACGATATGAAGATCTCCTCCTATTGTAACTGACTCTGTCTAACCCTAGCCCTCTCCGGTTTCTATATAAACCGGAGAGTTTTAGTCCGTAGGACGAACAACAATCATACCATAGGCTAGCTTCTAGGGTTTAGCCTCTCTGATCTCGTGGTAGATCCACTCTTGTACTACCCATATCATCAATATTAATCAAGCAGGAGTAGGGTTTTACCTCCATCGAGAGGGACCGAACCTGGGTAAAAACATCGTGTCCCTTGTCTCCTGTTACCATCCGCCTAGACGCACAGTTCGGGACCCCCTACCCGAGATCCGCCGGTTTTGACACCGACAGTCGACGTGCTTCTTCAATCTCTGATCTTCCTGCTCCGGCCGCCTAAACTAGCGTTGGCAGGACTGCCTACTCCCTCCTCTTGTAGCCCGTTGTGATGCCGCACAGGCTTCACCGGCCCACCCTACTCCCTCCGCTGGCCTGGCCGCGCGCAATACACTGCCTCCTTATTACGCGAAAAAAATGATTCCTCCCATTGACATCTGGGGCGCACCGGTTGGGAGGCTGACCTGTGGGCCTACTAAGTTGACGCGTACGCAGGGCTTGTCAAGTTAGTCAACAAACGATTCTAGCAGCAGTCACTACAAAAAAAGACACATCCGTGACTTTTGGGCCGAACGAAAAAAAAAATGTGTCATACTTATGACACTTCTATGACAATAATTGTGACAGAACCCGGTATCATCATAGATGTGGTGGGCTCCTACTTCTATGACAAAAAATCCTGACAGAAAATGGGCTTTTCATCCTGGGCGGGCCAGAGACGTAGCTGCATGACATTCTTTGGGCCGTCCATGATGGAAAAAACCGTGGTAGAAGCAAGGGCAAGGAAAATTTCGGGGAGTTCCCGGTTACCGTGGGTAGTCGGGGGTGGAGCGATGCGCGTTTCTCTCGTACATGTACGCGCGCGTGTGCGAGGCGTTGGGCTCTAACTGAACCCGAGCGAGGCATCGCCTAACTGAACCCGAGCGATTGCATTGCAGGCTACGCGTTATTGAACCCGAGCGATCGAGCGATTCCTTCGCTACTGCTACTAACTGAAGCCGATCGAT
>NC_041391.1:191469584-191484331 GCF_002162155.2 Triticum dicoccoides | reverse complement strand
AACAGGACCTCGATCGATCGAGCCGGTTGGGACTGGATGAACAAGACCCCGTGGAGGGCTGGATGAACAGGACGACCCCGTGGAGGGCTGGATGAACAGTAGATGATGGAGAGGTGGATGAACAGTAGCCCGTGGAGGGGTGGTTGAACAGGAGCCCGTGGAGAGGGGTGGTTGAACAGTAGCCGGTGGAGTAGCGCGCGGTGGAGGCTGGATGAACAGGAGCCCGTGGATGAATAGTCGCAGGTGGAGGCTGGAGGAGGTCGACGGTGGATAAACAGTAGCCCGTGGAGGCTGGAGGAGGTCGACGGTGGAGATGAACAGTATCCCGTGGAGTCCCATTTTGCGGTACACCACACCCCTCCGAATGAACAAGACCCCCGTTTCGACCGTAGCGCTCCAACAGAAGTCCGTTTCGTCCGTTTTGCGGTACACCACACCCCTCCCGATTAATAGGACCCCGTTTCGACCGTAGGAGGTCCAACACAAGTCCATTTCCTCCGTTTTGTGGTATGCCAGACCCCTCCTGATGAACAGGATCCCGTTTCTAACGTGGCCGGTCGAACACAAGGCTGTTTCCTTCGTTCTGTGGTACGCCAGGCCTCGTTTCCATCACCTATTCCGTCCAAGCCCTCCCGATGAACACGACGACGCGTTCCGTTCCGACCCAGCCGATTGGCTCCCCATGAACACGACGATGACGTTGTTTCTCCGTTCTGACCGAGCCATGTACATGAGCCCTGGCCGTACGTATGCGCGAGGAGGTGTTCGAGACCCCACCCGTATGTACGTATGGGGCCGTATTTACTTTCTTGCACACTGGCCGCTGTATGTACGTGTACATGCTACGTGTGCGCCTCTACTACGACACGTGCACGCCTCTACATCCACCAGTATGTACGTACACGTTCACGACCAGAATGACAACGCTACGTATGCTTCGACCAGGTGGGTCCCGACTGTCAGGCACTTCCTTGCGTGCGAAGATGTAGATGGTGGGTCCCAGCAGTCAGGGGGGCGAATTGGTTTTTTTTTGCCCGGACACACTTCCTTACATGTGAAGATGTAGCTGGTGGGTCCCAGCAGTCAGGGGGGGCAAATTGTTTTTTCCGAACGCACTTCCTTGCGTGCGAAGATGTAGGTGGTGGGTCCTAGCAGTCAGGGGGGAACGTTTTTTTCGCGAAATACAGTGGCCCATATGGTGGGTCCCAGCTGTCAGGAGGAGGAATCATTATTTTCCGCGTAATAAGGGGGCACTTCCTTACTGCGGCCGTGGACCCAGCTGTCAGCCTCTCCACGTATAGTCCACATCCAATGGAAGTCCTTCCTTGACCACGTTGACCACGGGGCACCGAGAGCACCACGGTGGTGGATGACGGCGAGGCATAGGAAGGGGACGAGGTGGAGCCGGAGAAGACACGGCTGTGGATGCCCACGCGGAGAGGAGTACGAGGGTTCACTGGTTCGGTTGCGGTGTGAGGTTGCCATCACCGCAGAATAACAGGGGGTGTAGGTGAGTGGAGGGATGGCCTGGCTAGCGGTGGGAATAGTAGGGGGCGGTGAGGCCTTTGCGGCAGCACAGCCGGCCACGGGAGGCAGGAGCAGGCGGCACGACCGGCGCTGCTTTGGGCGGCTCGAGCAAGAAGACCAGAGGTTGAAGAAGCATGATGGCCGTTGGATGGACATCGTACGGTCACTGCAGCTAGAATCGTTTATATTGACTAAGTTGACAAAGCCCTTGGTACGCATCAACTTAGTAGGCCCACAGGTCAGCTTCCGAAATGGTGCACCCTAGATGTCAGGGGGAGGAATCATTTTTTGGGCAGGTGAAGCTAGAATATCCGAGATTGAAGAAGAAGCACGGCATCCGTTGGATGGACATCCAACGGCCACTGCTGCTAGAACCGTGTGTTGACTATAAGTTGACAAAGCCTTGCATACGCATCGACTCTTTTTTTAGGGGACGCGTCAACTTAGTAAGGCCACAAGTGTGTGGCAGAGAACTTATAGCCCATTTGAGATTTGTAAGAATGTGCAGCCCATTTTTGAATTCTAATGGAATTTACTACAGCCCATTTACAGTTTGTTAAAAGTACGGCCAATTTCAATCAACTGTTCAAAACAGAATTCAATAAAATTTCCCACATTTTGATGGGATCCGAAATATTTTTATCCCGAAATTTCTAGCCAGATTAAATACAATTTCAATATAAATTTATATTATGTAAAAATCCAATGAAACATTGCGCTCGCAACAAATAATGAAATTAAAATTTTCAATATCCAAAAATAATATTTTATAAAGTAATTGTGTGTTTGGTGCATTTTTTTATAGTTACTACCCAGTTTTTATAATTACATCCCATTTATTATTTCTTAAAGCTCATTTTCTTGTTAATTCTAATGCATCCCTCCTAGGAAAGATTTGCAGCCCAGCGGGGCGGAGAATAACAACTTGACCTTGCCTGGGTATTCCGAAAAAAAGTATAGCTGGGCTAGCCATTTTCAGCTTGAAAAAATTAACATCTGGGCTGGATATCTGGCCTGGGCTAGACGGGCCACGGCCCGCCCCAGTTAATACCTGCAGCGATGTTCTCTTTGTTGTTCAGAGGAGAAAAATTAATATCTGGGCTAAACATCAAAAAACTCTGCAGTGCTCACACCTCAAAAACACAAATACTACTTGAGCTGCTTGGTCCCAGCTGTCGGCCGCTTCTTGTGCAATTCTCTCGTTTATTGACTACATAGGTTGATAATGGTGTGGGACCGTGATGTTAGGAAACCAGGAGGAAGCAAAAAACATTATAGTTTTATATAATAAGGAGGCACTTGCGTACGTGAGGCTATGGCCCTGGTGGATCCCCATTGTCATCCTCTGCAACTAAAGTCATCTCCTCGCCCGCGCGCGCTTTCCACCCGAAATAGTCAGCACGGCTCGCCCCGCTTCCTGGTGCAGGCGATTGCTTCGCCTTCAAACGACACAAGTGTCGTCCGCCCGTCCATCTGTCACCCACATTAATGATACGCGGTTGCCGAGGCGGCTACTCCGGCGCCACACGTCCGTCCCTCCGCCGCCCACCATTGCTATATAAACTGCTGCGCCGGCCATAGCCGCAGTCATCCGCATCCGTCCCATTTCTCCTGTCCACACCACTACTACCCACCATGGCTTCCTCGTGCTCCAGTGCTCTTCGGGGCGGGCGGACGACGAACCACAAGGAGATGGCAGCCATTGCTGCCGACTGGCTGGCCGATAGGCAGCCGAAGGACGACGATGTCCCAATGGAGAACATGGTAGTCGACGATCCGGCGCCAACCCCCTCCTCCGCGCCATCCTCGCAGGTGCATTGCACCATGACCATCGGCGAGGCCCGTGCCCAATATATGGACACGGTGAGGCAGATGCGTGAGGAGCAGTTCTGGGAGGCGCAGGCCGACGCCGCCTACAACCACCATCTCCTCCAGGAGCACCTGCAGGCGGAGGAGCAGATCGCTGCGGAGTGGGCGGAGCAGGAGGCGCTCCTCAACTCGTACCACTTTGCCCGCGAGGGCCGCCTTGAGTGCTGGCGGTACCGCATGCAGGTGGCGGAGGCTGCGGCCGCCTACAAAGAGGGCGATGAAGCGGGCGAGGCGTTGTTTGGCGAGGCCGAGGTTGAGGCAGAGGACAATGCTGGCTCCGACGAGTCCCCGCTTCACTGGCGTCGACGAGGCCCTACTCTGCCGAGGCCCCGCGGCGCCAACAACGAGGCAGAGGACATCGCCGGCTCTGCCGAGGACCCACCCCGCCAACAATGAGGCAGAGGACATCACCGGCTCAGCCGAGGCCCCACCCTGCCGGCAACAAGGGGGAGGATTTCCACCGCTCCACCGAGGCTCCGCCCGCCGGCAACGAGACAGAGGACATCACCGGCTCTGCTGAGGCCCCGCCCCACTGCCAACGAGGCCGCACCACACAGAAAACATGGAAGAGTAGAACACGGTAGGACGCCGCCGCTCGGGTCCAAGTAAGGCCACCGCTGCTATCCTCCGGTTGAAGCCAAGCTAGGCGGGTTGACCATTGACGGCCGGTTAGCTTCTTGGCAGCGACGTGGAGTCGGAGAGCCGTGTTGGAGAAGAACGTTGCTTCTACTTAACTGCTGGTGCAGTTGGCTGACTGACACGTGGGCCCAATAGGCCACATGTCAGTTATGCAACTGCACCTGTAGTTAAGTCACTGAAGCTTCTGTTTGGCTCAGCGGGACACAGGTGTGTAGCTTCGGTTAATTAATTATACCTCCAGCGCACCCCTTTTTAGTTGAAGAATGTATGAAATGTAATGAAATCTGGCATGTTTATATGAAATCCAACCGTGTATGAATGAATTTATTTCGATTAGTTCGAATTCCTATATCACTGGCATTGGATGAACATGCAAAACAATAAGTACTAGCATTATTCCCAGGGTGATCACCTCGTTTGCAGCAGTTTCACATGTACTCCCTCCGGTCCTTTCTAGTCTGCATACAAGTTTTGTCTGTAGTCAAACTATCTCTACTTTGACCAATCTTACAGAAAAAAGTATGCACTTTCACAATGTGCGAAGTAAAAAGGAACAGAAGGAGTACAACAAGTTTGGGCAGCTTTTTAGCGTTTCTGTACATTGCAATCAAACACACAGGGCTGGCAATTCATAGAGAACATTCAAAACAATCGATGATTATGCATCTCAGCGACTCACATGTCAGAGGCTATATTTACTTCACAACTAAAGAATAAAGAAAAAATTGATCGACACTGCTGACAGTAAAGGGCGTCCCATTCGAAAATATCAAACGCATGTCTTCTTGCTAAAATCAATGAGCAAAATTTGACAAGGTTGTCCCATTCCAAAATATCAAATGCCTACGATTGTGGAATGGGCAGGGTGTGCCATCAGTTCGGACATTGACATGGCACCTCGTGCTAAATAAACCAACTGTTCTTTTTGTGCAGTTCCACCAAAATCAACCAAATTCGCGCGTAGCTTGTATGATTTCGCCCTTATATGTTGCAACGCCTTGAACTTCGGCACCTCCTTTCTTGTGGTGGAAATGAATGATTCGATGTATTCATGAACATTTTGTGCAGTTCCCATTGAAATCAAGCTGAGCACCCCTGTTTGCACAAATACAAAAAAGTGATTAGTATAAAGCAAATTGTACTATGAATTGGCAGTTTAAACAGGCACCTACATTGTCCATGTAGAGCACACTTTTAGAAAAATGGAACTCACCAGAAAGAATCCTAGAACAACATTGTACTCGCGCATCACAGCAAAAAAATGGAGATTTGTCAGTCCTTCTGAGCTGAAGTTAGTTTGGTCTTGTGGGGAGTAATGTAACCATCCTTCAACTACTCCTTCTGATGAGAAGATAGACAGGGCTTCTTCATCCTGGCATAATCGGAACTAGTCACTTCACGTACTCCATATTCTTCTTCAGAGTAAGATGATCCTGTTGTGCAAAGACAAGAGGACAACTAAATGCTAGCATCCCTGTTTGCTCGAAAAAAAGGAAAGGAAATATTTAAAACAACACAGATGAAGCACTTCTCAAGGACAATACTACTTTTTCATGACAGTATATAAACAGTAGCACAACACCAATAGAGATGACAAATCTCAATCATATGGATGAAATCAGTGGGCAAGTACCAACCTTTATCAGGAGGCTTATTGTGGAGAGCATACAGATGAAGCATTTCTCTGGAACCATCTGTTGCTATCTACTGTGGTGGCCATGCTTCCTATATACTCCTCGATTAGTTTAATGTTTCCAACATCTTCTTGTGCAGTACCACTAAAATATATGGTATCTTCAAAGAAGATCCCTGTTTGCACAAGTAGAGATAATTACATATTACATTAAGAGTGGCATCAAATCATTGGCAAAAAAAATGCTCGTTCCCGCCATAGCAATAAATTAAGATGCAAAACTATATCATTACTTGTGTCATCATAGTTCCAGTGCTTCATTACAGCACCGGGAGTTGATTTTTGTTTTTCTTCCGCTTGTTCTTCCCCTTCATCACTTGGTTCAATAAAAGACAAGCTTCGCCTTCAATGTAAGATTTGGCATGTCAATTAGGGAACACAAGTATAGCACTAAACAATTGCATTAATTTTCTGATGAAAGTGGCAAAATGCAGGCCAGCAGTTGTGAAATATCCTTATCTTACCTCAATGGGATATTACAGTGCATATACAGATTGGAAATCTTGTCTCTGTTTGTGCAGTTCACTAAAATCAAGCAACATTACCGTACAAGTAGCACAACATATGAAAGCACACTACAGAATCATGTGAAAGAATGCTAGTACTGACCTCTCATGATGCGGAATTCAAACAACTCACAAGAAGAAGATCTGAACCAAATTTGCCAACACGGATAGGAAGTAAGATCTCCTCTTGTGTAGTTCCACTAAGATCAAGCAATCAAGCAACGTTGTCGGTGTGACATTTTGGTTGAACTGCACAAAACACTCTTAAAACAAAGTGTTTTGAGTAGTGCAACAAAAGGTCACAATGGCAACGAGGTGAAGTAGATAACCCTGTTTACACAGAGGTGCAAAGGAAACAACTAGTGGTCAATAACGATGGATGACAGAAGCCAACAAAAAGAAGCATCTACCTTATCTAAATGGGAAAGAAAGCAAGAAAGTAGCATTTCTCAAACGGTGGCATTGTTTAGTATTAACATAGAGATTATATTAACAATAAAATTCCTTAAACATGTAATTTGCTTTTAACTGTGGCATTGCATCAATTTTCCAGCGGCATTATTAGAGGGTGTTTGTTTACAGGGACATTTTGGTGTATGGACTAAAAAAACTCCGTGTCAGTCCCATCTAAACCAAACAGGCGGGACTTTTAGGGACTAAAAGTGGGCATTTGGGACTAAAGAAAGAAGACCCCGAGGGAGTCTTTTTTGGGACTTTTTCCAATAGTTGCCCCTGCCACGCATCGCACCTTGTTTCTATTAGTTCATTACTAGGGGTAACATGGTCTTTTAGCATGTCATTTAATAACCTCTAGTCCATGTTTAGTCCCTGGAACCAAGCAGGTAGGGACTAGGGAGTTTTTAACCAAACAGGGCCTTAGGAGTTGCACGGGACAATGGATGCACCAGCACCATGTGCATCTACCAATGTACTATGGTCATGCACAGTCGGTTGCAACAAAGAACAAACAACCAAGGAGCATATTTGTGTTGGTCCCAGTTTTGTTATCTTTAGACACCTTTCCCTATGTGAGCGCAGCTAATCTAGTCCTGCTCACACTCTACAGCCTTGTCCCCCCAAAACAAAAGATCAGTTTGTTACAGATGTGTGTACTGCGTTTGTCATTGTTTTCCCTTTTCGACCAACATAGGCGCTGGATAGCCAGTCTGTACTAGTACTTTCGCCCCTTCCTTTCCTCTTTGAACCACGTCCTTGATTTATGCGATACAACTTTCCCCACTACTTTCCCCCATTCCTTTCCTCTTTAAACCACGTCCTAGATTCATGCTATACAACTTTCCCCACTACTTTCCCCCTTCCTTTCCTCTTTGAAGCACGTCCTAGATTCATGCTATACAACTTTTCCCACTACTTTCCCCCACTCCTTTCCTCTTTGAACCACGTCCTAGATTCATGGTATACATGCAGCTAGAGAAATGCATGTGGAATAAGTAAATTATACCTTAAGGTTCTTGGGGCGTGGTTCGGTGGGCAGCGGGACGACGGCAAAGAAGAAGGGGTCGGAGGCCCTCCCACACCGCTGCTGGGTGAAAGTGAATAGCTATGTCGGTAGTGGATTCCCTCCCCCGCCGAGGGTGACAGCGCTAAGCCTCCTTCCCTTCCCGGCGGACGGATCCTGTCGGCTCTTTAACCAACAGTGAGGGGAGAGAGAGGCCAACAAAGTCTTGTTTAGATCTGGAGAGGGTGAGAGAGTGTGAAGAGAGCAACTACAAGCGTTGAGGCTCCAGCGTGTATATATACTAGAGAGAGTGTGTGAAGTGTGCAAACCCTAGAAAACAACCAGCTACACAACCCTCCCATTATGTTCAACAAGAGGAAAATAACCTACATTCCTGCATTCGTGTGACAAGCATGCTGTGTGTTTTTTGTGTGTGGGAGTCATTGGGATTTAAATCATAATCGTGTCATGTGGCTTTGGTGGTAAGACTATCCACAGTGGTGCAGAAATAATGCAGCCTTAGTCACCTTACCTCTCTCCACGTAGTACGTTGGGTCCCACTAGTCAGAGGGTGAAACAAACAAATTAATAAGAAAGATTAAAAGCGCCAGCGGTGTATCTTACCTCACACATCTCGCTGCTGCTTGGGAACACTGTCCAATTGATCCCTCTGTTCGCTCACGTACTCTTTTAAGTGAATCCTTATTATAACATGCACACAATTTTGGGCACTTGTATTCGACCTAAGTCAGTGTGCCACCGTATCTCGTACTTACTACTCCCTCCGTCTAGGTGTAATAAGTCACGTTAGAAGGTGCAGCGAGACCAAGGTGTGTGCGTGCGTGTGTGTGTGTTTAACAGCGTCTGTGTGTTAGAGAGAGCGACAGATTGACCTACTCCTACAGAGAGATGGTGTGTAGTGTACAATAGCCGCGAGAGTCGGTGCATCCTCTTGTTTCTGGGCGTCCGGTAGGGAGAGGCGGACAGCTGCCGCGCCCGCTCCTGACCAGCCTGGCCCACCCAGAGCCCCTCCTTCGCCCACGCGTGCTTCCCGCCCAAAACGGTCAGCGCCGCTCCAAAGAATGGGTGCCGCATTCATGCCCGGGCAGAGCGGACGCGACCTCTCACTGGCGCAAGAGTGATGGTTGCTTCATCCGTCCAACTTACTGCTGGGTCTATGTGATTTGACGGCTCATTGGTCTTTATTACTGAGGTGGTAGGACTGCTGGATGTCCCACGCTTTCAGCGAAAGGAGGTACTACTAGATTACAATTTTCTCCATTCTTACAGCGAAGGAGTGCAAGAGCAGTGAAAACACGCAAGCTCAGTGATTGCATGGCCCACCTCACACTATCACCATATTTTCTAGACACCGTGCGACACCTAACTCTTTACATAGTACTCCCTCTGTTCCTAAATACTAGATGAGTCCCCGCGCCTTGTCGCGGAACAACCGTATATCTCTCTGCATAAAATTATCGATTTCATAGAACTAAAAAAACTCTATAACCGCATGACAAATGTGGTAGCCAAACTAAAAGAACTCCCATCATCATTTAGATCATCCCACGTAAGGAAAAAAGATCAGCCAACTCCTACTGCATAATGGGATTGTATTTTTCTTTTTGACATGTTAATGGAACTTAAAAGCTCACTTGCATGCATGCTACCGGTGCATGCTTGCATGCAGACATGTTGATGTGATTTAAAATCCACTCACATGCATGCCACGGTATTTCTGCATGCTTGCATGTGGCTTAGTGCGGAGCCTCTCAATGTCTAGATCAGACGGCTATTATGGACTAATTTAGTTCATCTAACGGCTACATTAATTTTGATGATGTGGCTCAAGGAGAGGATAGAGAATTCCTAGTAGTGGGGGCTAGCTATTACTAGTAGATAAGTCTTTGTAGAGATTCCACTAGGTGAACTACATATGGAACAAAATGAATGAATCTACACTTAAAATGCATCTATATACATCCGCATGTGGTTCATGGTGAAATCTCTACAAAGACATATATTTAGGAACGGGGGAAGTACTAGTATAGTACGTACTGTAATTTATTAGCGAGATAAATTTGTACAATGCTATGAAACTTCCAGCTTCTGTTACATGTATCTTCCGTCCAAGGTTGCCCGTTGCAACATTTCATCAAATACAAAGGAGACTAACATGCATGCTATTGCATCTCAATGATTGACAGATCATAGCAAATATGTACTCCCTCCGTTCCAAAATAAGTGTCTCAACTTTATGCAAACTTTATGTACTACTACTAAAGTTGACACTTATTTTGGAACAGAGGCAGCTAAACAGAAAAACGATCCATGCAGTCCCTAGCCCTTGAACCGTGAACCCTAACCAGGCTTCAATTTGCTGGAAATGTTCGAGCTTCCTAAGAAATGAAGTTTGCAACCTTTTGACCATCGGATCATTTTGTGCAGTTCCACCAAAATCGAGATGAGCATCCCTGTGGCAAAGAAATTGAAGAAGCGTGATTAGAATAAGATTACTGGGACTAGTTAATGAGACATAAACTCATCACAAATACAGTACGTAGAAGCCAGTAGAGGTATGTGCGGGCCAAAGAAGTAGAGAAATATCCACGTGGAGTGATGTGGGCAGCTGGAGTAGTGGTGCAAGCCGGCTGTAAAGGAAGTTGTACCTGAGGGATGTCGGGACGTAGCTCAACCTTGAGGAGGGCGGCGGGAGGCGGCAATTGCCCACAGCGCGGTAGTGAGCAAGGGATGAAGGAAACCTCACCGGCTTTGTGAGAGAGAACGGCGGGGACCCCTGATCGGGACATGCCGATAGTGGGTTTTCGCCGTCGGCGACGGCGACCGCATCTACACTAAGCATCCACCCCTTCCCCCGGTGGACGTGATCCGCCGGGATGTTAGAGATGTGGCCACAGTCGTTTTGTGCGAGAGAGTGTGAAGAGATCAACCCCAGCAAGCAACCATGTAGGCTGGCCCGTCCTGACTATGTATATAGTGGAGCGGTTTCCTTTTCTCTCCATATGAACCTATCATGTTGCGTATGTGCCACTGAAGAAAAAAAACTTTATTTATAAATGACGCGGCACCTACTACTTGTTCTCCTATAACCTTGTGCTTGGCATCTCCAAGATATGAACCTTGCGATTGGCTCTTCGCCTCTTTGGGAAGTCAAGCAATAATGGTAGTGCAGTATATATCATTCTGGCTATATGAGACCGAATGAATTGTTGCACGTCCACCACGTGAGCGAGGGTCGAGGGGCGAGGGAGAGTGCTACATACAGAGCAAAATGAGTGAATCTACACTCCAAAATACGTCTATATACATCAGTGTTTGGAGTATGTACTAGTAGTTCATATTGAAATCTACTAAAGGACATGTATATTCCAAACAATATGAGATAATATCTATAACCAAGGTAGTAGGGACGAGGAGTAAACAGAGGGAGTAGTAAATTTTTCTCCTCGTCCTGCGAGCCACCGCGCGCGTGGGCGAGGGAGCGGGCGTAAGGCGTACAGTACTAAGCAAGCTTCACCTCATCCTGCGAGCCACCGCGCCCATGGGCGGGGGAGACGGCTTACTAAGCAAGCTTCTCCTCGTTCTGCGAGTTGACGGGACACATCAAAAGTACACCAGTGTAAAGAGCCTTGCCTCTAAGGTAGGCCCCACATGGTTTGACTCTTTTTTAACATAACGCGTCAAGTCGCAATTTGTTTGTTCACCCATGGTAGACGATCCTCCCTCCACCAAGTGGACAACTAGTACACGTGCCAAATTACCACGTGGGCTGCCTTTTCGTACAGAAAAGAGCTCCACCGTGTACCCGCAGGGTGTGGTTGGGAAATAGACGGGAGTACGTGCGTCGTGCATGCACCTCTTCTCTTCGTGCACATCCCCCACCTATGTGGGTGTGTGTGAGAGATACAAACCGCGTTCGTGAGTGTTTTTTGTTTTGTGGTGGGGTGGGGTGGGGGGTTGATTTCGTGAATGTATTTGTGGGAATATGTGTCGATGACATCTCAAACAAAATTTTGCATGCAATATGTGTGAAATGGAGGCCTATCCATATCATATATAGAGGGTCGGGCGATCCACGAGAAGAGAGGGAGGGGTCATAGATATCGATAGAGTCGAAGAGAGGATCAAGTGGGTGGGTGCGAGATCGATGAAGAGAGCCATCAAAATTGTGTGTGTGCAAGTCAAAGATATAGGGCGACTGACCTACCGGAACGTCAGAGGGCACAGGTCAAGTTTGTGTGTGGCAGGGGGACATGACTAGAGTGCTCGATGTATCGGTGTGTGTGAGGGGAGGGGTGGGGGTAGGCAGAGGCCTAACTATAGAGGTAGAACGACTCGTATATGTGTTGAGAAGGAGAGACCCGGCTATGTCATGAGGGAGATTGGTCGACATCCATACGTAACTGAAGGACGGGAAATATGATGGGACAAAGAGAGAGAGAGGAGAGAGAGAGGGAGGGAGAGGGGTAGAGTGCTGGATGGGTGATGGAGTTGCTTCTCGAAGATGGTGGGAGAGGCCTACTAGACAAACTGAGGGTGGAACTGCAATGTTATCAATAAGAGTGGGGATGTGTTTCTGTGTGTGCCTGTGCATGATAGATCTGTCGGGACGCATCCATGGATGATGAAGGGGAACCATGTGTTTGGTAAGAAAACCTAACTAGATTGATAGATCAATTGTTGTTTGTCGGAGGAAGGGAGAGACATAACTAATGAGGTAGATCGATCGATGCGTGGGTAAAAACGAGTTATAAGGACCTAGATAGCTATATGTATAGAGGGAGATCGGTCGGTGTATGTCCATTTGTTAGAGGCAAATAAGGCCCAGCGAGACGGATAGACAGAGAGAATGGAGCTAGGAGGTGGTGCGAGAGGCCCAACTACTAGCTAGATAGGGGGAGGAGTGTGCGGTTGTGAGATCGATGAAAAGAGGGGCGAGAGTTTACACGTGTGTGGGACCGTATGAGAGACACGAGGCAAGGACACATAAAGGAGGAGATTGAAGGTGCGTGTGTATGTTGTAGGCAGGCATCGCTGGAGAGGTTTATCAATCAGTGTGTGTCGGAAAGGAGTTGTGGAGACTCTAGGAGAACGACCTAAAGAAAAAAAATGAATGTGCCCGGTGGATAGAATGCCGACGGAGGGGGAGGGTGAGGCGGGCGTGTGCATGCACGAGAGAAAGTTAGTGGTAGCTAAAAAGGTTAGAGGATTGTGTGGGTGTAAGAGACTAACAAAGATCATAATTTGATATGAAAGTGGATTCATATATTTGAATAGGAGATCATAGTGTTTTAAACATATGCATGCATGAATATAGTGGTGATACGCGTGTTGTGCACATGTTATACCATAATGTGATAATGCATGGCATTTGCAACTCACAGCTAAATGTCGAACAATCTAAACCATACTATACATCAAACAATCTCACATTTTATTTGAATTTGTGATAATGTGTGGCATTTGCAGCTTACAACTAAATATCGAACAATCTAAACAATACTATATATCGAACATTCTCACATTTTATTTGAATTTGTGGTAATGTGTGGTGTTTGCAACTCACATCTAAATACTTGTAGGCGTAGGGGGCGGGGCACCATACATAATGTGATAAACACATTATACATATGAGACATGGTTTAGATTATGAAGACCTACCTAGAGCTAGAAATGTAATGTGATTTGAAATCAACATAAAGTGGATTCAAAAACTCGAGTTCGAGTTCATATAGTACACATAGTTCATATGTAACTCGAGACTCGTCATATGGTGTGCTATGAAGATAATACACAAACGATGGTTTAACTTGACAATAATGATGATTGTAGATCTTATTAAAACAGATAAACGAATTCAAATGCTTTGACTTCACAACAATCATTACTGTAGATCTTATTCAAATAGAGAAACGAATTCAAATTTAGTTCATATTGAAGCGTAGTATATACGTTTGAAATGCACTAAAACGTTCATTTGAGTAGTAGGTTGCATGCATTATACACGTAGCGAAATATTTTAATTGAACATAACATGAATTCAAAGTGTTGAATGACATTTGTAGTGCGAATTGATTTGGTACAATACACGTTAGGCTTGTCCAGAAATTTCAACCCGCGCCTTGTTAGCCTGAAATATTTAAGATATATCTTTGTCTCGTTGTGCTCCGATAACTCCCTCCATCTCAACCCGCACCTTGCTATTCCTAAATTACAACGCGCGCGAAAACTCCCACCTCCTGTGAAATCCCGACACGCAAAATGCCCATGGTACCCCGAACCGAAAGAACCGCCTCAAATCGGTGGGGGTACTTTTGTAACTTACCCCACATTTCGGACAAGCGTGTCCCTAAGCCATGGTTCCCCACTCCCATCCCATCTGCCCACCCATTCATACATCGAGGCCGCGAAAACCCACGACGAAGCACCACACCCTCCTCCGTCCACCACCCAGCCGGAGCCTCTTCCCCGACGACGTCGTCCACAGCAACACCTCGACGTCCCTCATCCACCGTACCGGATGAGGATCCGTCATCGATCTCGTCGTCCCGCCGGTTCAGCCACCCCGTCCTCCACCTCCAAGGAGCTGCCCTGATGTTGCCCTCATCTTTCGTGCCACCTCCATTCCCACACCGCCGTCTTCACCTACACCACCGGAAGAGCATCATCATCACCGTTTCCTCGGATGAAGCTGCAGCCTAATCGGTGCCACCAAAGACGTTGTACACTAATCGCCGCATTTTCTTCTTGATTCGATCTCACAGTGCTGCTAGCGCTCGGTCCTAAGCTGACACGGCGCGGCTCCATCCACGGTGGCGTCGCCGGCCACTTCCTCCACGGCGTGGCTCCCTCGGCGGCGACGTCCACACCAATAGGAGCTGCTGCCGCTTTAGATCTCGCTCGCGCTGCTGCTCTGCTCTTGCTCTCGTTCCCCTGCCTGGTATGTTGTTGCTATTGCTCTTTCTCACGCTGCTTCTCTCGCTCTTGCTCTTGCTTGCGATGCTGCTCCGATTTAGCTACACTTCAGTCGACT